>NC_142181.1:14194718-14410968 GCF_026936395.1 Plectropomus leopardus
CAGATGGGCCGAGGTGGTGAATCAGGCCCATTCACTCAGTCACCTAATGGCACGACATAAAAAATTGCATAACAGTGAAACTGAGACATTTTGTGCACAGTGTGCTCTCATTACGGCAAAGAACGATTTCAAATTGTGGATTTGGAAAGAAGTGAAAAATGTCACATGAGGCATCATAACTCTTTAGTTGTGATTAGAAAACAAGGAAACTACAACTGCTGGTAGCTTTTACTCGTCTCCGGTGTCGGCTCGTTTCCCTGGCGCTGCATAAATTACAGATTATTACTACACAATATGAACAAAGACATAATTACATGATCCAAGCCTCAGCACTTTGCCATTATACTCCCTGTCAAAGGCGGTACACTGGTCCAGATGTATTGCTTTAAGTGTGAGGTGTCTCTTATTACACCCATAACAATCTCAGACAGCCCGTGTCTCTGGGATAGTAATGTCATGCCAGGCTGTGGCAAGGCTCTCCCATTGTTCTCCCCAGGATGTTTATAGCTTTGTGCCTGATATATGATAACCAATAAGTAAGAGGTAGTAATTACAAGGCCCACACTCCGACGGATTGCCTGATGAATGCGTGAAATAAAAGATGGGGGGTTCTTCGTGGAGGCTAGTTATTACAAAGACATACAGAGACCTGACACACAGCAGTATTGTGAGCGGGAGAGCACTAGCAGGGGGAGAAATAAATAGCATATATCAATTTCCTCCACCAAATGGCAAAGTAAATAGCACTGACCTTCTTAAAACAAATCAGCTGCAAGCCAGCAAAATGTCCAAATCGAAATACTCAATTGCACATATTCCTACTCTTTCCCCATTCTCCGTTTAGGTCAAGAAGCAATAACACGATTAGGTGAAATAAAAATACACAAAGAGAGCACAATGGTATCCTATTGTAGGGTCCAGGACACAGAGCAGTGGTGCGGTCAGACCTCGTGTCTCCTAAACTGATCAGTGGCTCAGTGCCAGTTATTCTTCATGGATGTCGCTCCAGGAACCAAAAGCCATCCAAACTCAATGCGCTCAGTTGTTAATTTCTGAGTCAAGCCAGTTACTGGACTAAAGGAATATTTTGACTATTTTTTTTTGCCAAGAGTGAGATGAGAAGTTTGATACTTCTTTTAAAAAGCGGTGTTAATGTTCTCATCTCATTCTTGGCAAAAAAGTGAAAAACATCATTTCCCAAAATGTCCAACTGAAATTTTGATTTTGAAATTATGATTTGGTCCACTGGAGGTGTGAAAGCAACCGTGCCTGAATATTAATGTGCCACAGTCACTGCCATTATAATAACATAAATTCTGTCAGTGGTAATGTAACTTTTTCCTATTTTTTAAATGTACTTTTGGTGATCGAAAAAGAAAATTCTGTACAATAACTGATCTGTTTCTCACCTTACAGACGACCGCAAGGTGCAGTCAGCGAGTAGAGTTGTACAGGTATTCCTCAACGCCTCCTGTCTCTTCCAAAACTGTCTTGCTGTTTTCCCCTATTTCCAGTCACTAACCTAAAGTAAGTGCAACTAACTGTTACCCCATATTTAACACACAAAGATGTCTGTATTCGCTCGTTAAGTAAAAGGGGCCAATCACACCGAGGCGCGTAGCATCGCCAGCAAAACCATTGTCTCTCTGTGGTACAGTGCACCTGTCGGGCCCTCCTCTCTTGCTGCATTTTTCTTGCAGTTTTTGGGCGCGCATAAAGATTGAAATATTTTTAACTTGTCCACTGTTCGTAGTTCAACCCTCACCGAGGGTCAAACCTTGATCCACAAGTACTCCCACCTTAAGAGGCTTTGTGACTTGGATGCTAATGCATCCTGATGTGTGCTGCTTACCTTGGAGAAAGATCTGTGTGATAATAATCTGAGGCCTTCTAAGGGCACACTCAGGCTTCTCCAATGACCCCTTATCTTTGAAGTGTGAACTTGAAAACGTTAAAGTGGAGAGGCTGCTGAGTAGTAATGGAACTTCAGTCAAAGCATTTCTGTTTGATTCACCAAAAGGCTCAGCGCTGACGTACAGTAAGATATCATCTCAGTCTGGAATGTGTTTCCTCCCCCACTTGATCAGGCTTAATTTGAAGTTGGAGGCACTTTTTTTTTTCTCTACCTGATGCCAGATCTGATAAAGCAGCACACAGTGCCTTCATGTAGCCCAATTTGTCATCTAGAAGAAGAAATTTCCTTTCATAAGGGAAAGGAAAATTCATGACCTGATTATACAAAGTGCAGTATTTAGGCAGCAGTATTTTCACACCTCATTGGACAAGATCTAAATATTGTGGGATGCAATCGTCTTGAAAGGAATAGTTTGCCATTTGGGAGAACAATGCTTATTTGCTTTCCTGCTGAGAGCTAGATGAGAAGATTTATTCCTCTTTCATACAGTAAATAAGAAACTAAAGTCAGTAGTTGATTAGCTTAGCTTAGCACAAAGACTGGGAACAGGGGAAACGGTTAGCCTGGCTCCTCCAGCTAGCACGTCTAAAGTTCACTGTCAAATTATATCTTCAGTTTTTCAATATGTATGAAACTGCAAGTTGTGGTTTTACAGCAATGAGTGCACAAACAGGACATAAATTGGCCTGTTTTTTTTTTTTTTATTAAACTAACAACATATAACTTGTTGATTGGTGGTTGTAGTGCTGCTAAAAGCTGAATTTTGTCACTTTTGGAGAGAGCAGGGCTAATGGTTTCCCCACGCTTTCACTCTTGCTAAGCGAAGCTAATGGTTATTGGCTCTAGCCTTAAAGGGCGCCATGCTATTGTTCTAGCAACCCAAAATTCTGAAGTCCCATCAGTCAAAAAAAAAGTCCAATCGGACCAAAAGCATATTCATCAGGCAGCCCATTATCCCCAAAACAAATGCTGATTGCTCTGAAGTCCTGTTTCTCTGAAAATACACACTCTCTGCAGCCAGTTTCAGTTTTCTGGTGGTGTTTGAGGCACCAAACACGGGTGTTTTTACAAACTTTTCGCTTTGTTTCCCAGTGGCGTTTGAGCTTCTGATCCCCAGTGTTTTTTTCAGAAACCCGTGCCTGCTTTTCTAGCAACTTTTGTGCCACCAAATTTAGGTGTTTTAAGCAAAATGTGATCTTTTCCTGACTACACCTAACCACACTTTCACCACAGCGTTTACAGAAAGGTACAATCAAAATAAATTTTCCTGTTGATTGGGTTATCTAACTGCAAGGAGTGTATATTTGCCGAGAAACTGAATGTCTGAGCAATGAGGGTTGTTTGGGGGTTTGGTCCAATAGGACATTTTTCGGACTGATGGGATTCAGGATTTTGGGTTGTTGGTACAATGGGCATATTCCCCTTAAGATACATGAGAGTGGTAACCTATTGATCTTCTCTACTGACTTTCTATAACAAAGTGAGTATTATTTCCCAAATTGTTCAACTATTCCTTTAAAGAAGCTTTTTCTGCATGTTTGTTAATGTGCAAGAGGCCACAGCGTCATGCTTTTTCTCAACATTAGGCAGGTTTCCATTACAGTTTTGAGGAAAACTTAAGCAATATTTTCGAAACATTGGTTGAACACAGTTGTGAGATGACTGCTTTTCCACTGAGTGATGTTATGCAACTTCATACACTACATTAGCAGGATTACCTCTATTGCAGCCATCGTACTAGCCGTCATGACTTCCTATCGAAGGTGACTTTGTGTTATGCGAACGATAATGGAAAGGCAAGCCCCTTATAGGTGGTAGCGGCCATGTGTGAGGGATTTCTTGGAGGTTATAGTCTGAAATTTTACAGAGGAATTGTGGATTCAAAACTTCTGGATGATCTTCAACTTTTGAAGAGTTGTGTGATGCAATAACACCTCTTGTAGCACCTGCTGCATCATGCCCGAGGGAGTCCCTACCAACGAGTGCATAGCCATAGCTATAAATAAAACTGGCTACCTGTGCAGAGTGACTCTTTGCTGTACATCATGTGACCTATAAAAACAAAAAAAAATGTTTCCATTTCAGTTTTGCAAAAAATAGCTTTTTCAAATCTCCTGAAATACCACCCCATTCAAGTGTAAAAAACTGTTACGATTAATGGAAGTTTTTTTCTTTAAATTGACGTGTTTCCATTTGGACTATTTTATATTTGCAATTTGAATTTGCTCAATTTGAGTGTTAATGGAAAACCGCCTATTGATCTTAATGTTACAACAAATAACATGACTCTCAGATCAGACAAGTGCAAAACTGCCTTCAGCAGAGTTTTAACACACGGCCTAATAGAGACAGTATGCAGTTGACAGCCAATTCAGTCCTGCAGGGCGAGAGGCCAAAATCCTTGAGTTCCACCCCTGTTTGAGAAAAGATCAAATGCTCAGTGCAACAGCTGTGGAGCTGCAGGCTCTCCCCATTCAGCCACTAGATGGAAACAATAGTCCTCTGCTCCGCACATTCACTGCTGCACACATTTGTTGCATGTTACTCCTGATTCTGTGCACTGCTTGCTCGTTTGCCATCATGCTAATTCAAATCGTCTTATTTATGTATTCATTGTGCATTTGTCTTTGTGTTTTTAGAAAGACCACCCTTCAGCTGGTCATGCTTAAAGCACCTGCCCCCCTGCTGAAGTGTCCTTAAGCAAGGCAGTGAAACCCCCTACCAGCTGCAGGAGAGCTTTGTTTAACAGAGGAGAACTGACCTGCAGGGCTCAATAAAGTTTCACATTATACTGCATGAAAACATTAGCAGAAAATGGTGACAGAGTAATTATGAGTCAGCAACAGTAAAACACCACTGGGACTATCATTTTACAAGAGGAACTGGCTTTTTATTCTTTTCTATTCAGCTAAACTATACTGCTGCTTGAGAGGCAGATTTTTATGGATCCGGAGGGAAAGTTGTTGCTTCACATTTTCAGTTGTCCTCTACAGCTCTTATAATTATTTAATAAAGAGTTAAAATACTCTTAGATCAATTTGGTGGTTGTGAATATCACTCTTGTCATTTAGTCAATACTCAAGTAACGTGCATCCGACTCAGAGGTAGGCCTACTTGTACATTTTATATTACTCTGTAAGCTACTTTTACTCCACTGCTTTTTTTGGTAATTTTTGACTCAACTACATTTATTTAACAGCTGTAGTTATTTTGCAAATTAAGATTTTAAAATCCTACGAGGGTATGCAATACACTTTTTTTTTTTGGTGTTTTTACTTAATTTAAGTACTCATTTATACTATATTGTACTTTTTATTCCACTTCACTTATCCAACAATTGCAGTTAATTATTTTTTGCAAATTTAAACTTAATATAGCATACATAAGAACAGGTTATAAAACTTCCCAACATTATGTTAGTCCCATGAACACCAGCTACAACATTAACATGATGCTTTGATGTTAATGCATCAATAATAATGATCCACTGATATATATAAAAATATAACAATGACAGGGCATTCTGCTGCATATACTGCTTATTTGCTGATTTTACTTAAATTTGTCAATAAAAATCAAATCTTGATATAAGTGATAAGCGATCTGTGCATTCACAAACAATTTTGTCCTGTTTCCGATTGTTAATTCTTGCAGTTGCCAGCCTGCCTTGCTCTGTAGTATTCACTTTGTGAAAGCCTCTTTTTGATTTTTATTGAGTTAGCCTAAAAAAATAGCCTGTAAGTTGATATTACGTGTACATGGTGCAGATTCTTAAAAAGGCTACATTTTGCATTTTATCAACCTGAGGGGGGTGAGTTGGGGCCTACGGGTCATTTTGCCCCGAGGTCCACAACAGCTTAATCCAGCCCTGCTCATACTCAAGTATAACTTTGAATACAAGAGAACCTTTTACCAATACAAAAACTGAGAATATTTCCGCTATCTCTGTGCATGATAATGATAATCCAGCAAAGCCAAGGACCATCCTACAGGAAGAGTAGTGGTGGTATTCAGATCTTTTACTTGAGAAAAAGTATACCACTCTTGTGAAAAAACCTAATTAACTAACCTTTGCAAAATATACTGAGCAAGGGTTTTGGTTCAAACAGGAGCCTTTTTTTTTCTTGTTTTCAATTTTTTTTGTAACTTTTTAATAACTTCTTGTTAATTTATTTATTTTCTGCTCATTTTCAAATAATTATAACTTTTCTCTGATTTCTTGTTGCGTATTTTCAGAAATTGTCTTGTAATTTTATGCCAGTTTCTCACTCATTTTTGAGTCATTGCTTGTTAAGCTGCTCATTACCTTCTCTTTTTGAAAGAGATTGAGGCAATTTGCTCACGTTTCATCGGGTTAAATTAGCAGATAACTAATATTAATCCTTTATCAGCCATTGTAAACACATGGTTGACATTTTTTTTGCGATCAAATTGCTTTTCTAAAAACTTGGCAAAACCCAATTTCATTTTATACAGATGTTTTTTGTGATGCATTTTAGTATTTTGATTATACTGTAACTCAATTCTATTTTACTATATTAAATTGACTAGATTAATAGAATTTGTTACTAGATTTATTTTCATTTGTATTTATTTTTATTTGTTTATTTTTGTTTTATTGTCAAATATTCATAATATAGTATTGAGAAGGTTTTTTTTACCATATATATTATATCGATTTTTTTTTCTAGATTTATTTTTATTTGTATCTTTTTGTTTTCATTTGTTTATTTTATGTTTATTGTATTTTCAAATTTCTATTATATAGCCTAACATTGACTTTTGCACTTTTTCTCCTTAATAAACTGATGTATTTTGTTAACATATTCTACAGTCTATAATGTCGTATAATTTTTTGCAAAGGCATTCTTTATTGAGATAATTTAAGGGGTAAGTGTTGGAAAAATATATAGAAATACTCAAGTGCAAGAACCTACAATGTGCACAGTGACAAGGCTACATAAATGAATGTAAGTTACACTCCATCACTGAAAAAAAGGAGTATGCTTATCTTTTCGCCTACCTGTAAATGGTTATTTTGCATTTTTGCAATTTGACTCAAGTAAAAGGTCTGAATAGGATTCCCTGCAGAAATGTCAGAGGTAGTCCTGTTTGACTATCCTCCAGCATCTGTCTGATAATTTTCCTTGTGTGGTGCTGCCGGTTGAAATGTGAGCGTCACGGAGCGCCCACCCTCCTCCTCCTCCTCCTCTTTCTCCCCCTCCTCCTCCTCCTCCTCCTCCTCCTCTCCGTCTCTCCCCGACTGAAGTCCCACTGAGCGGCTCTCAAACTTCAGTGTCGAGCCTGAAAGCGGAGGACGAAGAGCAGGGAGCCGACAGACACACTCACAGAGCTTAAACAGCCTTTTTGGACCCGCAACAAACAGCGCGAGTGGCCGCTTTGATTTGCGCGTTTGATCGTCGGTTATTCACGGTCGGTTTGAGGATTTACACTCAGCTCTCTGGTGTTTGATTTTGATGATTTTTCCTCCATTGTTTGTCGAAGTTTCCGACTGTCACGTCTTAGTTACGGACCTTTATCGCGACTGTCTGTGGGATTAATCGTTTTAATTCAACACTCAATAATTGAACACATTGCTACTTTGTGCTCGAGGCTGGGTTTTTGGGGGGTTTTTTGACTGTTTTTCTAACGGAGTGAAGGCAACATTTGGATCGCCATGGGGAAATAGCGGGGGATCTCTCTGCAGCCTGTGTTTTTGACTTTTTCATGATCATTTTTAAAAGACAGAGCTCAGTTTTTGAATAAAAAACAATGAGCATGGATGGTTGCCCGCTGAAGGTGGTGATTTTTTTGTGGTGTCTGCTGGTGATTTCTGGCTCCAGTTTTGAGATTGGCTCCTACGACCTGGATCGAGGCAGACCGGCCAAGTGCGAGCCCATCGTGATCCCCATGTGCGAGGGGATCGGCTACAACCTGACCCGGATGCCCAACTTCATGGACCACGACGACCAGAGGGAGGCTGCCATCAAGCTCAACGAGTTTGCCCCTCTGGTGGCTTACGGCTGTGATGTGCACCTCCGCTTCTTCCTCTGCTCCCTCTACGCCCCCATGTGCACGGACAAAGTGTCCACCTCAATCCCTGCCTGCAGACCCATGTGTGAGCAGGCCAGGGAGCGGTGTGCCCCCATCATGAAGAAGTTCAGCTACACCTGGCCGGATTCGCTCGACTGCTCCAAGCTGCCCACCAGAAATGACCCCAACGCCTTGTGCATGGAGGCGCCGGAGAACGAAACCAGGACAGAGGTCAAAAAAGGCGAAGGCATGCTTCCGGTGCCCCCTCGCCCCAGGCAGCCGGGCACCAGCAGCAGTCGCACTCCGGGCACCATGGGCTCCTGCGAGAACCCTGACAAGTTCCAGTTTGTGGAGAAGAGCCAGTCGTGTGCGCCGCGCTGCTCCTCTGTTGTGGATGTCTTCTGGTCTAGGCAGGACAAGGATTTTGCCTTCATTTGGATGACAGTGTGGTCCATCCTCTGCTTCGTCTCCACTGCCTTCACCGTCCTCACCTTCCTCTTGGAGCCACACCGCTTCCAGTACCCAGAGCGCCCCATCATCTTCCTCTCCATGTGCTACAACGTCTACTCTGTGGCCTTCATCATCCGCTCTGTAGCCGGGGCTGAGAACATCGCCTGCGACCGGGAGCACGGGGAGCTGTACATCATCCAGGAGGGGCTGGAGTCGACCGGCTGCACCATCGTCTTCCTCATCCTCTACTACTTTGGCATGGCGTCTTCTATCTGGTGGGTCATCCTCACGCTCACCTGGTTCCTGGCTGCAGGGAAGAAGTGGGGCCACGAGGCCATCGAGGCCCACAGCAACTACTTCCACATGGCTGCGTGGGGCATCCCGGCTCTGAAGACCATCATCATCCTCACAATGAGGAAGGTGGCTGGAGATGAGCTGACGGGGCTGTGCTATGTGGGGAGCATGGACTCCGGGGCGCTCACGGGCTTTGTCCTCATCCCCCTGTCCTGTTACCTGATCATCGGCACCTCCTTCATCCTCACGGGCTTCGTGGCGCTCTTCCACATCCGCAAAGTGATGAAGACGGAGGGCACCAATACTGAGAAGCTGGAGAAGCTCATGGTGAAAATCGGCATCTACTCCATCCTCTACACGGTGCCGGCCACCTGCGTCATAGTCTGCTACTTCTACGAGAGGCTAAACATGGACTACTGGAAGCTGAGGGGGGTGCAGATGAAGTGTGGGGCGTTCAACGGGCTCAGCAGCGACTGCTCCCTGCAGACGTCCGTGCCCACTGTAGCCGTGTTCATGCTGAAGATCTTCATGTCGCTGGTGGTCGGCATCACCAGCGGTGTGTGGGTGTGGAGCTCTAAGACCCTGCAGACCTGGCAGGGCCTGTGCAGCCGGAAGCTGACAGACAGGACTAGAAGTAGAAAACCCTGCAGCGGCGTCAGCTGCGGCAGCACACACTGCCACTACAAATCTCCTGCTGTGGTTCTGCACATGGCCAAGACTGACCTGCACTCAGACAACCCCACACATGTCTGAGAGCGAGCATGACACACACACACACACACACACACACACACACACACACTTATGCCCTGAGTAAGGAGCTGCTAAAGACTTTGTACGATGATGAGTGGTTGAATTGAACTGTCAGTTGCTGCTCTGCTGCTGCCGACGGACACACAGGTACAGGAGTCACTATGAGAAACTCTCTATAAAAACAGTATTCAATGCATAAAGGGAAATGTTCAGTATTGTTACCAATATTTTTCTGTTTCATAGTGTTCTGTGCAGTAGACATGCCAGTGTTTTTAAGGAAAAAAAAGACTGTTATGGGAGGTATCTTGGGAAATATTCTCCTCCCTAAAAGTGGCATGATTAACTGTATAAATCTGTATAAATGTTTTATTTATTGTAAATATATTTAATTTAAAGTTATCAGATTTGTTGTTTAGATGCATTTATTAAAGGTAAAGGGAAATTAAGTGCCTTTTATAAGAACTGGTTCTGGCCTTTTGGAGGATAATAAATTTGTGGAATTCATGTTCAACTTCCTCGCTGCCTGGTGTTATTGTTTGTGACCATCTCACAGAAGCTCATCATGAATATTTAACCATTTTAACAGTCTTTAACTGTTTCAGATTTAATAGTCACAAATGATTGCTTATTTCAGTCTTGTTTTTCCTGATTTCCCTGGCTTTCTTCTTGAGGGATTCATGCTTTTTTTTTTTTTCTTGCAGCGGGGCTCCCCGCCAAATGTGTTGTCTTCCAAGTGCATGCTACACACCCCAGAGGCGTCCCCAACAATAATCCTCAAAGAGAATCGCTGATGAATAGAGTGACAAACCGTGGCGAGTATTAATGTTTGCATCACCGTCTTCAAAATGCAGCAGCGGAGGAATATATTTAATTAATGGCTGTTTTAATCCTTCCACAAAATCGTTGTTGTTGCCCTCTCGCTGCTCCATTTGATCCCCGTGCAAACACTCAGCACTTTGATCTGAGAGGACGAATCTGGAGTGGATTTCAGCCTTATTGCATGGTTTCACTGACAGATTTGAAGTTAAGCGCAGGCACTCAAAATTGTGGTTGCTCATTGAGTGGATGGATTATTCACTTAATATTTAAGTTTCTAAGCGGTTTGCGGCTCTTGGAAGCCGTGTTTCTGGTATAAATTAAGAGGATTCCACTATATAAATGTGCTTAAATGTTTGAATTTGATACCGCAGGGCCTTTTGTTTGGCGAAAGAAACAATGCAGCTACCAGCAGGTATAAATAATCACTGATTCAGAGAAAATGTTTGCATAACATTACATTCATTTAATAAATGCCCTAAGTTGGGTCTTGCAACTAACATTTCAGTAATAAAGTCCATTTTTATTATGCACAAGAGCCACCGTCCTCTCACATGGTCCATAAAAAAGTGAAAATAAATAGCTTTTACATTACGGGACTTTAACAATTTAAGTGCCAACGTAAATTACAGCCACACACAGCAAGTCATTTCACAGCAAAAACACAGTGGAAATTACAGTGTTTGACAGCAGTGGGATTGATTATTATGTCTATGTGTAATTGTGTGCTGTGTCACCAGCAGCAGCAACACATGGGAGTGATAGCATGGAAAAAATGTGATGACCAGGAGCTTGTTTTCATTACATTACTGGAGCCTCGGCAGTGTGAAGCAGGCGTGTGCTCGCTGACATCTCCAGAGGTTAAAAAGTTGTTTTGTTTTTTCCACCATTTACATTCCAGGAGATTTATAATAATTCATGTACTACAGCACATGCTAGCATTCATTTACCAAAGACACATCAGTCTGAATCAAAGCTGTATTATGTCTCTGTAGTAAATTAACCACATTTCCACTTGGTGCACTGTTATGTGGATCTTTGCAATGCCTCAGTGAACTTAAATTAGTTATTCCTTCCTTCTGCAGAACAAGATGTGGGTTAACTACCAACATCCTCCCCCTTTTTGTGTGTGTGTGTGTTTTCATTACTCAGCCATTGTAGACGTTGTCCATGGCTTGGCAGGCGAGCGTTGCGAGTGCTGGACTCTGACACCGTGTGGATCACATTTAACTATTTAAAAAGGACTGTTTTGCTTGGAGCGCGCTCGCAGCCAGAGTCTCGGCTGGTGGTGTTTCAGCCACATGTTCCAGTTCATGGGCGCCTGAACGGGGGCGCGTGCTTCCTCCCCAGTTTACACTCCAGTGACATGACCCAGAGAGGCCAAACACTTGCTGTGTGAGACACAAACCAGCTTGTCCCACCTGTGCTGAGCTGCACTGATTAGATAGGAAGGAGGTAGCTGCAGAGGGTTAAGGACACGAGCGTAGCACAGAGGGCAAGTTTGTCCTCAGCTTTGTTTTAACTTCTTTTTTTTTTTTACACCTCAGCATTTTCATTTTCTTGCCCTTTCTGCACTTCTTCTTTTATTATTTTTCCATGTATTGCAGAATATGACTAAGGCAGGTTTTCAAAAAATCACAAAGGTCAACAGAAATTACTTGCTCTAGCAGCAACAGGATGTCTTTGCTCTGTTTCTTTTTCCACAAATATGAATTCTATCACTACATTTCCAGGTCACTGACAGCTATTTTTAGCTCCTCTCTTTTGCAGAGGAAAGGAATCACAGTGGAGCACAGTGCTTCAGATAGAGAGGCAAGAAAGAAAGGTTCATTCCAAAAGCAGAGTTTGTTTGAGCTGTGGTTCCTTTGGCGCCAGAGATGTGGCTGCCGGGAACACCTTCCCTCCATACACACACACGCACACACCTGAGGTCTGCAGTGCTGGAGCAGCAGAGCAGCCAATCAACACCGAGCTTGTTGCAAGGAAGACCCCACCCCAACTTCCAGTAATGTCCAATTTCAGGAGTAAGTAAGCTCGGTCTCGCTCGAAAGATTTAGTTTGGCTGAGTCTCCGCGCTGTTTTTCTTCTCTTCTGGCTCCGGAGGTTAAATAGTGTCAGTCGCACTGAGCAGCAAGTTTGTCTGGGCCAAAAGTGAGACTACTCCCAGAAAAGGCAACACTTTTCCTTATAGGTTTCTCAGGAAACTTTCATTGTGTTGAAAGTGAGCCTAACAGTGTATTTATTTGTTCTAAAGCAACACAGAACAGCTCTATTTATCCAGGATTTGTACATTTGTTTTTTATCAAAAGGCGTAAAAACACCTTTCCCGCTCTCGCTGCTGACACCATGTTTTTGTCTGCCGAGGAGAAATCCCTCCATCTGGTCATGGGTCTGATTAAAGGCGATCATTATGGCATCAATGCGCCTCCCTCATAGACTTAAACCCCTGCCCACCCCTGAGGGGAAAAAAGAGAAAATAAAGCATCCTTCATTACTCTGCCCTCCCTCCTTCTGCAGTCCCTCACCCCCCTTGAGCACTATCCCTTTCCTGTGCTGTTTTGATGTGTAAATGAGCGTATTGAAAACCTGCAGGCCCCCAAAGAGATGCTTTCCATGAAAATGCGGCAGTCAGAGAGCACCAGAGTTCACACAGCTCGCCACTCCACGCAACCAGACTCCAATCAGACGCCCAGTACACCGCCACTGCTGTCTCGCCTGTTAGAGCAAGACACAAACATCAAATCACAAACACAATCGCACAGACGCATGCTGACTCACATCAGACATAAACATTTACACTGTGACCTCGCAGAAGAATCCGAGGTAAAAATGCGCAGGCAGAGTTTTGAGAATTTGGCAGTAACTTTTTTTTTTTGAGTTGAAATGAGGTTTTTGAGTGTCTGAAGTGGCTGAAGAGATGCAGCAGCTGAGATTTTTCTGCAGCATCTATCACATCAGTGAAATGAAAGCACACAAGCTGAGAGATTAAAAGGCGGCTTCTGAGTACAGAGGATTGTCTGTGTTGTTCGGTGTCTTGGAATTTCAGAGGCATTGCAGAGGAAGAAATACTCAAAGGCTTTTTTTTATTCTATTCAAAATAACATGTTATCTAATCAACAGCAACACATCGAGCAGGAGTTTATATACAGTTAAATGAATCAAAAGTCCCTTTCATGTTCACGTCTTAGATCCGTCCTTCAGGATTTATTTTTCCTCTTGGATTGAGAAAACTTCAGTTGTTACCGGTGTTTTCTAAAAATGAGTGTCACTATCCTAAAACATAACTGGCAATTGAGGTATTTTGCTGCGAAAATGAGCCTCGATCCAAGACAGTTTAATGGAAGCAGGTAAAATTAGTTCACCCCACTTGCAGATTTCTGTCTTTTACTTTAAAAGACAGAGATATTGAGACACACTGATCAGTTAACATGGAGATTTTCTGCAGGATTTAGTCCAAGTTTTAACTGCACTTTATCTGACCTGCAGGACGCCACTCTTCAGTCTCAATTTCCAGACTTCATCCTTTCATCTCAATATTAAAGAGAGTGAAGGCATGAATTGCACCGGAGGAATGTGCTTTTGAATTTTAATCAGAATGAGCTCTTAATTAAACATTTGCCAAAAGGACCCCAAAACATGACTTGAACTTGAATTAAATCAAATCAATTTTAATCGTATTGCGCAAAATCACAAGTCACCATCAAAGGGCTTTACAATCTGTGCAGCATACGACACCCTGTGTCTTTAGAAACAAAGACACTGACACTGTATAACAACAATTTACATGAAATTCAAAGTACTGCAGTTTATCAGCAATCAAACTTATAGATAAATTTCAGGGACCAAGTTGGTCTCACTATAAATAAAGCTGATTACATGAAAGGTTTGTGAAAACACAGTGTGTTGTTCACAAAAAAAGAGCTATGCAAAATAGATATATTTTTGACCAAGAGCAGCATCGCCGGACCTGACACATTTGGCGCACTTGGCAAACTTATCCTGCCGCCCCCCACTCCCACCCCACCAAAATATCTTTTATATCTTTCATATATTGTATTTATTACAACCCAGAACAAGAGCTAAATGCTTGTAATGATACTCACTGAGGTGGACCATTGCCAGGAGTACAGGCGGTACCTACTTCAAAACAACCATTAGCATTTTGGATCATTTATTATTATTATTATTATTATTATTATTATTATTATTATTATTATTATTATTATTATTATTATTATTATTATTATTTTACATACATAAAATTGGGTGTGGGGTTGAGGGTGCCCCCTTATCTGAGTGCCCCTAGGCAGCTGCTTTTTTGTCCATGGAAAGATTGGCGTCTGAAGAATGTAAAGTTCAAGTAAGTGCAAACCAAAAGAAAAGGTGAAGGTTATTTCATTACAATTCAGATTCAGATTCAGAAAATCTAAATGTCTGCCATGACAGAAAATCGTCTTAGACGTGGCTCAACGTACAGTGCAAAACAAACTCAGCCAATAAACATACAGTGTTAAAAACCTGTATTATAAATACCTAATACAACAACTTAGACAGAATAAAAATCACAATATATATAAGTGGCATAGTGTTTATGTAGATGTATGGATCATTACCTTTTATTTAAGATGTTTATGGCAGTTGGAATGACAGAAATTTTATAAGCTTTATTATGGCAAAGGGTCAATGTTTCCTTATGCAGCGGTTCATATGATATCCTCCGAATTAGCTCCCCACGAATGACGTTACGTCGATGTACATTAGGTTATGTAATTACCGTAGAGTTGCAAAGGTTAGATTTAGGGGAAAGAAACATGTTGAGGATGTACCTTGAAATGACTCATATTTCACTTAAAGTTCAGACAGTTTCAAACATGGGGCAAGTCCCAGAGGACAGTGCTGTGATTTGTGACCCATCCACCGCTCTCGACCTCTTCGCTCTTTACTCCTGTCACTGTGTTGGTCGTGTGGTTGCAGCCCTCCAAAGCACGTGGGTTATGCCAGAATTGCTGGCTCATGATTGGGATATGTATGAATTTTGGTGCATTACTTGTCTTAGAAAAAACAAACAAACAGATATTGAGAGCAGCCTGAAAGGAAAGGAAAGGAAAGCGATACTGAAGGACAGCAGAGTCAGTCCCCGTCCTGCACCGCAGACTAAAAACCTGCTGTCAAACTACTCGATGCTTCATACTAGAAACGTTCATAGGTGTTTATTTAGAAAAAATGCACTCACCATCTTTGATGCCACTGAAATCTTGTTCCTGCAATGACTGAATGCATTTATTATAAATTACATATGTGAAAATAATCTAATCTAATCTGCCGTCGAAGATGTAAACGGGTCAAAAGTGACACCAAAGGCAGATAATAAGAACATAGTGCAGGAGGAGAAAGAGGAGAAAGTTTCAAGAGAAAGTTTCCAGCTTTTTGCTGTATCTCTTTTTTTAGAGTGTTTTTTTTCATGTCCTTTGATCAATAAGCAGAAGACAGAGAAGTAAAGCTTTCTCATCCCCCCGTACTCATTCCTGTGCTCCGTCTGCCTGTGGCTGAAGGAGAGATGAATCAGTGAACAGAGGGAGGTTCTGCCGCTCGCTCTCGCTCTCTGAAGCCAACAGCATTGCTGTGATCACTGTTAATCTCCTTTGCCACTCTGCTGCCATCTCCTCAAATACATTCATCTCATTTCCAATAGTGCACGCAGCCTCTTCTTCCTTTCTAATTAGGCACCGTCAAGATTTCAGAAGTCACCCTTTGGTGCTCTGCGGCAGGCGAGATTGCTCTTTGAGCGAGGGGGTCAGCAATGGCAAGTATTTGTTTGAGGGTTAAATCACAGCAGGCCTTTCATCATGTTGTTATGTTGCACGATCAGAGGCTTGGGATTATGTAGGTCAGACGTTGGAGAGTGAGAGCGCCCCTTTTGTAGCTGCCATTTTTATTCAGTTGCTAGGCAGCACCCGCTCTAATCTCTTGTACCAAAGAGTCTCTCCCCGGAGAAAAAGAGAGGGAGCAGGAGTTACAAAGGACGAAAAAAAAATGTGAAAACAGCATCAACAAAGAACACAAACCCATGCAAGGACTGCTTTTAGAAACACTCTAAAGGGAGGGAGTGGAAAAGGACAGGATGTGGGAGTCTAAGCTTGGCCCTGAAACCTGCTCTGGCCCTCCTGAACATCTTTAAACCCCTGTGGTTTTTGATTGTGCCATTGACTGAATAACTAAAGGATGATCAACCAATCACACAACTCCAACTGCAGGGACGGTTCAGCATCCAAATCTGCGTCCCTTTGCATTACTTAGAGTAGCCCATGTAACATCTTTAAGTCGTCCTTTTTGAAAAACAAGTCGAAATGCTCCAGTGGGTCAGTGAAAGCGGGATCCATCTCAGGATTTTGGCACAAATTGTCTGTCTACAGGTACCGCAGTGGATCAGAACCGCTCAGATCCGGGGGGCTCGGTCGTCTGACAAGTGTGTCTGCTGTCACACTGCCGCAGCACCCCCATCCTAAATGTGCTCATGTCACGCTCCGCCATCAAAGGCTCACCCCTCGGCTCTGTGTTCTGAGAGAGGAGGCACCCCCCCTCACCCCACATACACACACACACACACACACACACACACACACACTGATCCCCTCCCTCCCACCCCGGCCCCGGGCTCGGTAAGGATCTGCTATTCTCCGTTGCATTTCACACTCTTTGATTTGGAGTTTTGAAGTTTGTTCTTGTCTGCCTTTCTTCCCCCCTCTTTTCTGACTTGGTTGTGTTTCATTTTGACTGTCTTGATTCATGAAGTTTCCAGATGATGTGCGCTCTGCAAACTTGGCACTGTAGCACTGCTGCTTCTGATGCTCTTGTATCTGTTTGCTAAATCTGAACTTGCAGCCAACAGCCGGTTAGCTAGCGTTGCATAAGTACTGGGAAAAGGGGGGGGTACACCCAAAGGTGCAAAAAAAAAAAGAGTTTACGCTGAAGTTGCGGTTTCATAGGGGGTTACGTGTACTCAATTTTCACGCAAAGTCAATGAATATGATGTAATATGTTAATTAGAAAGCTGTGCTGCTAAGTGAATTTTGTACCTTTGGACAGATTCACAGCACACTCTCGCTCTCTGCTCATCAAAGTCTGACACTTGGTCACTGGTCCATCACGTCAAAATATGCACCAGGTAAACCTCCCGTGGCAGTTTTGGATGTTCAGGGACGGCATGTCAATTTACACTGGTTACTTGCACTGTCTGTTTTTAAAATGAACATCAGTTTTCACAGGAAATGTACAGTTTCTGCTCGTTAAATGCATAGTCTTTCTCAAAATGAAGGTTAAAAACATTGTTTTCAGATTTACTCTTTTAGGTTTAGACAACAAAAGAATGGGGTTAGGTATAGAAAAAAACATGCTTTGGCTTAAAATAAGTAGTTAGCAAGTAGTGTTACTAACATAATAAATATAACATCATGTGACATTCATCAGTAGCATAGTATGCTTAATCCGCAGCTGAATATAGTCCCCAACAAATAATAATAATAAAAATGAAAATAATCTTTATTTATATTGCACTTTTCAAGCTCAAGCACAAGCACTTCCCAATTAAAATGTTTACAGAATAAAATAAATGTCAGACACCTATGCAGCCCCTCCCCTGCCCCCTAATGACATAACCAAAATTTAGAACATTAAGAACATTAAAACACAAATAATAAAAGCAATATGTACAAAAAACACTTGAGAGGGAAATTTTAAAAATACAATTTCCTGATAACTAAATTAAATGTGGAGAAGAGAATGAACCTAATTTAATCAGATAAAAACTAAGATTAAAAGAATAACCACATGCAGATAAGGCGCTAGTAAAATAAATTATGTTGCATAGAACAGGTTGAATGCCAATAAAAGAATAAACTGTTGAATTTAAAACAGGCAAAAGTGCAAAGTATATGTAGTGCTTAAAATAGTCACAAGGCAAAACTAAAACAGGACCACTATAAAATGCAACGATAGGTTTTAAATGTAACACCAAACGATAATTTTAAGAGAAAGCTTTCTTTTAGGAGTAAGTTTTTAAACAGCTCTTAAAAGTTTTCCCGTTTGGGTAATGTTTGCTAAACTCTACAGTGCTCTACTGGTTTAGGAGTTTAATTCACCCTCCTTTAAATGAAACCATGGGATTTCACAGGGATTGCAGGGGACACATCCTCCTCAATATTTGAACATGAAACATGAAAGTAGCAGGGGACTTTTATTTTTGACAGAATTAAATACATTTAAACCATGAACAGATGCAGATAATACACAAATATGTGCATAAAGACAACAAGAATGCAGGAAAACAAATGATTTTCCAAATTTGCTGGAAGACGAACCCCAAACCCCAATGTTTCATATGTGTCCTCCCCAGTGTTGAAACTGTCAAGATCTCAGGTTTTGAGTTTTTATGTAAACTTCTTTTTGGGGGGTTTTCTGTTTGTGTTTACCTTGTTTTTGTTACTCATGTTCTGTTTCCTTTTTAATTTGTATTATTACTCCTCATGTGTCTGCTCCACCCTTATGTTGCCTGCCACACCTTCCCGGTGTTTCCCTCCTGTTCCCAGTGGTGACCTCCCTCAGCTGTGTGTCGTTGTCTTGATTAGTTCCCTGTGTATATATATACCTGTGTTTGTGCCCTGTGATCCTCTGTGTTTTGCTCCTGCCTTCACCTGAGTTCTTTGTTGTTATGCTGGCTTGTTTGAGTTCAGTTTTTGGCAGGTATTTTATTTGCAGTGTTTTTGGTCACTTGCTTATATTTTGGACATTACAATTTGGCACCAAAGCTCACTTTTTGTTTGTTCACCTGGCTGCTCGTTTTTTTCTGCATTTAGGTTCTCATCCTCAACCCGACATCGACAGAAATAAAAACCTACACCCTTGACCCATTTTTAAATAATTATATCTGTAGTAAGGAACAGGCTTGGGACTGAGGACCACAGGTGGGGTAAAGAAGTTGGAAGAAGATTTACCGATTATAACAAACATATCAAATATCACCACGCTTAAAAGTCAATGGATGATAAAGCATGGGGTGTTTCAAAGAGGGAGATTTTGGGCAAAAATTAACGATGCACACTTTTCTAATGAGTAAGCCTATTTATCTCTGTTTGTCTGTGTTGTGGAAACCAGGCTGGAGCATGAAGCACCTGGCCCAGTTGGGTTCTGGTTTGGGGCTACAGGCCGGCCCCACTAATAGGCACTTGAGTCCCCCCACATCCGCCTGGTACCATGTTCCACTTAATGAGGCTCTACGCTGGGCTGTAAACAAGCCCAGATGCAACCCCAAAACACACACAGGAAATGTCTCATGACCATAACAACACAGGGATCCTGCCAGCTCATGCATGATGGGGTGTGAACAGGAAGGCTGATCCTTGCAGGTTTTCTCCCTCTCTGCTCCACAAGCACTTATTATCCTGAGGGAAAGGGCTGCATGTGGTACTGCTGCTCCAGCTCTTGCGCCGCATGCCAAATCCTCGCCGGCCGCCAAGATCATCACAGACCGCTGCCTCGCTCCTTTTCCACAGCCTACAGTTACAGTATGTACACAAACCACAGTTTATTCAGCACTGTGTTGGACCTGGCATGTCAGCTTTGACACGCCACAATAGGAACAATGTCTGCTTCCACACAAAGAGTATCTCTCATGCAACAAGGTTTTTATTTTACTTGTAGGGGGGCTGAGTCCTTGACAAAAGGTCCAGTGTTAGAGTGAGTGTGGCCCCAGCTGGTTCCCTTTACTACACAGACTGGCTAATGTACAGTGATCAGCCTGAGTCAACAGTGCTGGCCGGAAAAAAAGGGCTTAATTGATGATAGGAAATTTTTGGGCCAAATGTGTTTGAACTTCCCCCGAAATGTCCCATTGGATTTTCTGTCTCATTTTGTTCACAAAATACAAACAAGCCTGGACAACCTCAGCAGATACTCACTGTATAAAACTACAAATGTGAGTTAATTATTGTGTTCATTTGGAGAAACCGCAAGCAGAAAGCATGACCAAAGATTGGTGATACGATGACATACCCCACCCACACACACACACACACACGCACACACACACACACACGCACACACACACATACAGCTTCTCCTTAATTAGCCAATTACATCACTCCATACAAACCTTTGAGCCTGTTCACAAAGGACTTTTATACCTTTACACAGTCTGGTTGAGTAAAATCACTCCTCTGTTAAAGACTGGGTCGTGGGTCCTACTCACTCTTAAAGGTGTAGTTCAACTTTTTGGGAAATATGTTTATTGGCTTTCCTCCCAGGACTTAGATGAGTCGATTATTACCACTTTCATGTTGGACTTTTACATATACAGCTACGACTAGCAGCCATTTAGCTTAGCTTAGCAGGCTTATAGGAAACAGAGAGCTTTAATTTCTGTGCCAGAACCCGAATGGACCCGACCTGACCCAGGTCATAATGTCTTCAAATTCCCCCCGGCTTAATTCAGGTCGGGTTCGCTTCAGTTTCCATGTGTTTTTTTTATGGGCAGTGCTCAACATTTGGAAGGAGAAGGAGATGTATCACAAATGTACCAAAAGGACTTTAGCTGACTTAAGCTTCTAATAAATGCCCTTTCACTTTAAAAAAATATTTCTTAAAAAATGGAAATTCAAGTTTTTAATCATGCTCAAAACTACTGCTGTGTACTGGGTTCAGGAAAATAATTAATTAAATTAATATTTTTTTAAACAGTGGATTTTTTTTTAATTGTCAAGAAAACTATATTCATAATTATTATAATTATATATATATGTTTTTTTCAGTTTTCAGCAGTTTTTTTTTTTTTTTAGCCTTTTTGTGTCCTTGTTTTTAGGTAATTTTGTCTTTACTCTTTAGTAATTTCTTCATAAATTTTGGGATGTATTTTTTTAAATAGCTTGTTGCCCCTTAAAAAAAAAAGAAAATCAAATCACTCTATCTGTAAGCTTCAAGGCTCATTTATGCTCACCGTTAGATCTCTCAATGGAGATCCCGGAGGCAATGCAGCATAGAAGAATTCAGCGTCCACATGTCGGGATGTATATAATGGCTGCACAGACCACCGCCGTCTACAACGCCACCTCCGTTAAAAAGTACACTATTACGACCTCTTCCATCATAGCCTCGTTTGTTGTCGTCTGAAACTTTTGACTTTGCTCTCTAGTGCCACCCATTAGCTGTATGTCTGCTATCATGAAGGATTCATGGAAGTATGAGGGCAGTGACATTTACAATATTTGAAGCAGACTAATTTATTTTCGTATGTAAAGTATAAATGAGCCCTTAGAAAACATGCACAAATACAGAAGCAGTGAACGAAGAGTACAGACAGAAGACTCCATCCACGTCATGCCTTGGAGGAAGTTCAGCGCATAGTGTGAGCATGGCCCCAAAATGCAGATCAAACCAGACACTGAAAACAGTTTGAGCACACTGAGGTGTCCTTGATTCATCCTTTCTCTCTGGTTGCGCATAGACAAGTAGCCCCTCCTTGTTCATTTTTGTGTGTGTTCATAACTGCGAGACCCTCACATCCCACAGGCCCTTCTCTCAGCAACAGCTACATGAATTCCTCCACAGCTCCAATGTGAAGTGTCCTGCAAAGACTAAAGCTGTGCAGCAGAGGACAAAGCAGAGAGGGATTAGCATCCCCCGCCTCTGTGCTCATGCACACCCGCGCCATGTAACACTCGACATAATCAAACACTCACCCAGTGTGACACACAACACAACCAAACACTCTTCTGGGGCTATGCTACTAAAACAAACCCTGCGCTGGAACCCCAGGGGCCGAGGAGAGTGGCGGAGCAGCTAAGGAGGCGGATGTTAGGGAGGCCAAAAACTCATGGTGTTTATGCTGAACAGCCAGAGAGTGGGAAACGCACGGAACACGATCCCCATGTTTTCCCTACCCCAACTAATCCGACAAAACGACAGAGGGAGCAGATTCCCTTACAGAGAAAGCTGCCACTTAGATATTTATCCTCGCTAAGGCAAACATCTGGCCCCGGCGGGCTCTTTTCATAGGGCGATATGAGTGGGTGTGATACTCAGCTACATTTATTTGGGTGTGAAGTTTTAATTAAAAGCGAAAGCCATGCCCGCCAGCCAACCCCCCCCAAGCCTTGTCTATCCCCTGAGCTTCATCTGAGCGTGGAACGAAGAGAGCAAAGCAAAATGAGAGAAGAGGAGATAGACAGATGGCAAATAGACAAACAAATGCAGAGACATGTAGGAGAAGAGATGCAGACAGGAGATATGGAGTAATTTATCTGCTCAGGAGGTGCTCAGGGTGTGAAATTTCCCTTCTCGCTGTTTGTTTTCAGTTGCAGCCGGGTGGAACAGCCTGAATTACAGACAAAGTGCCCGTTGCGCCCCCACACACAGAGGAGGGCGTATTGCTTACAGAAAAATCTGCTTATTCTCCAGAGTCTGGTTTTCCCGAAGCACCCTTGCATGCAAGATCACCTCTGTCAACTGGCTCAGAGCACTTTAAGGACCCTTACAGCCCAGAACCAGAGAACCAAACTAGAGGGTAATCTGTTTATCCTGTTTTGTAATTTTTGTGATTTTGGGAATTGTCTTTGGAAGGATTTTTGCAAGATATTTTGGTTAAAGTAAATCCCGACACTGCTGCAGCCTTTGCATCTTGGTCACAGTTGGAGCAGCAGTTTTACGAGTGAGACTGAGCTCATGTTGTGTTTACCAATCGCCTCCGGATATAAAGTGCTGGAGCCTCATTTATGAGCTGGCACATGGATTCCCTCATCACTTTAAACTAAAAAAAGCTCATTGTACATACACCTTGTTTATAGCAACACAGGTAATAAAGCCAAACCTTCCATCTATCAGTTGTAATTGCCTTTAGGAGGCAGAGAGTGTGTGAATGAGCTTCAGTGGCCCCACGTGATAAATGTTCCAGGCTACTTTTAATTAAAGCCGCGGCTGGTTTTACTGACTCAGAGCAGCACTTTCACACATTTGTCTAGTTTTTAAAAAGAAATACAAATTTATACATGTAGTCCAGATGAGACTTTATTGACTTAGTTTGTAATAATCAGTCACTACACTTACACACAGGGCCCCTTGGTTTGACATTTGGGGAAATGCACTGATTTGCTTTCTTGTCGCTTAAATGAGAGGATAGACACCACTCTCATACTGGTACAGTATATATGACGCTACAGCCAGCAGCTGATTAACTTAGTTTAGAGAATGGAAACAGTTAAACATCTTGCTTGGATCTATCCGAAGGTAGCAAACAAAATCTCAAAATAAATAAATAAAGTTGTGACTGTGTAAACTGGGCATATTTCTCAGTGTCTTTATTAAGGTACAAACATACAGGGAACATGTACAAGGCATTAAAACACCAAAAAAGTCAGGGCAAAACAGCTTCTCTTTAGACTGAAATCAATATTTAGTGTGAAACATGGAATCGTATGACAAAAGGTAACTCAAACAATCAGTATGCAGCTTTGGACATGTCTTGAATGAAACCTGGTGTAAATACACCCGTAGATTAATATTGTAATTCTCATACTGTCTGCACATGAGAGTTTAAGACATGCTAAGTGGAAAGGGAGGTCACACTAAATACTTGAAATTTAAAGCCTGATGAAGTTATTTTATTCTGAAATATGTATTGAAGCTACTGCCTGCAGTTAGCTGAAGATAAAGACACGAAACGGGACAAACAGCTAATCAGGCTCTGTCTGTGTTAAATGTTAAAATAATAAATCTCATTGATTAGCATGCTGTATCCCATTTTTTAAAAAATCACTGCATCGTATCGTATCGTATCGTATCGTATCGTATCGTATCGTATCGTATCGTATCGTATCGTATCGTGACGTATCGTATCGTTATGTGCCTGGTTACTTCCTGCCTGGGCGCAGAGACTCTCTTGAGGCTCATCTTTTGTACACATGAGTTTTAGCGTGTTGACTCTCAGTGAGCATTAGAGATGCAGGTATCATTTTACCCTTGGATGGAGCCAAGCTAGCTGTTTCACCCTGATTCCAGTCTTTGTGTTAAGCTATCTCCATCTTCGACTCTCACCCTTTGTAAGACAACACTCGCCTCGGGTAGTATCACCAACAGATGTCCAGCGCATACGTTAATGAGTCTCACCCCACCTGACTGTCTGCCGAGGCTCTTTGCTAGAAAGAGTCTGGCCTATCATGTGTTACCTTGCTGTGCTCTCAGTGTGAGAGGATGTTAATTGGCAGTGAGGCGCCAGTCTCTCCCCACCCCTCCTCTGCCGTCAGTTGGAGCCAGGAAAGGTGGCATAAAGCCTGGCCTCGGAGCGCTCCAGACTCCGTGGGTCCAGAGGGAACCAGGAGGCATAATCCAGTGTGTGGAGGCCATCCCCGAAGCACACACCTGGCCTGAACTTGTACACTTGAATGGAAAACCTGCCCAGAGACCAACACAGGGAAGCTGTTCTTTCAGAAATAAAAGGGAGAATTATTTTCAATTTAAAAGCCGGAGTGGCTCAAAGAAAAACTCCTGTCTCCTGTTTAGTGCCGTGCAGAGTTCCCTCCTGGCTGATTGGAGTTCACCCAACATGTGTGTATGTGTGTGTGTATGTGTGTGCCTCTCCTGGCTCCTGTCTGCCGTCCGTCTGCCTCCCCTGGATTGGACTCCTGTCGCCTTCGCAGTGAAGGGCCACTCAACCTGGGTGGATATTCTTTCCCTCACATCTGCTATGAATTTACCAGAGCCAAGCCATTCAAAGGCTCCTTTATGGAGCCGTCAGCAGCCCTGTGACTGCTTCCTATTAAGACACATGCACACTGGGTACACATACACACCTTGGTATGCACACACACACAGTGCACACAGGTTTGTACTCATGCACACATTTACATTCATGCCTACCTTTGAATAGGTATTTCCATAAACGATGTGCTGTCTTTTTCTCTCTCCCTGCACTTAGTCACATACAGTATATGAACACACACATGCACACGCTCACCTCTAGTTTCTGACTCAACCAAAAATCTGAACTTAAGTCAGCCCCAACAGCTGCAGCCTTCTTGTGTTTTTTTTTTTTTTTCTTTAAGTGAATCACCCGTGCATGGTGGAGCAGTGCAGGCGTGGTTATTGGGCCATTACACACTTTAATCTATTTATTGCTGACATCCCCCTCACTGGGCATATGCACACTCCAGAGACACATGAGCCATGACAGCAGCGCGGCCATCATGTAACTTTAGATGGATCTGATTTGGAGAGAGTGGAGATAAAATATTGATGTCAAAAAACAATATGATCCATGATCAGGGTGCAGTGATCTTAATTCTGGGAAGAAAAAAAAGAAGCTTTTTGGAGACAAGATCTGGTGTGACAGGCAATTATTCTACATTAGTTCCCTTCTTTTATTAAATTAAGATTTGAACTTCTTTACAGAGAGGAATGAGGGATTTAGATGTTTGATAAAAACTCGTCAGACACATGGAAATATAATTTTAAAGCAATAGTTTGACATGTTGAAAGCTCATTTGCTTTCTTTCCGAGAGTTAGATTAAGACACCGCCTGACTCTGTCCGATGCTGACGAAATCGGTCCACCTTTAGAGTTCACTAATTAACACATTATATCTCTCTCTTCTTTCAATATGACTCCTGTTAGAAGCAGCTTTTCTCATTTTGGATAGAGCATTCTCTCTAAATCTAAAGCTCAGTAATTTATCCTGCATTCATGTAGTGTCAGAGTAATCAAAAAAATTAGTTATTGTGTGGGAATATTCACATGAAATGCCTCCTCAAGTCAGAGCAGCTAGAAAAGTCACCAAAAATTGAGCTGTAAAAGCAAGGTGCAAAGTTGACCTCTTATATGCAGAAAAATGGCGGACAAAAGTTATGATGGTGATGGTGATAAACTTTCTATTAAATCACACATCACATATTGCAAATTTGCTCACATATAATTTGTAATATGGTAGAAGGTACCGATTAGCTGTGAGTGATCTGGATTAGTTTGAACATTTATCTGATAGGATTGATCAGAGAAAGCAATATTTTAGTATTTTTTGGGGATGTACTGGTACGGCAACAATTCTGAGACAAAATCACTTTGTAATATGACGCTTCAAACTATTTTAAACGTGTTTAACTGCTCTGAGCAATAAAATACAGTACTTCTTCTTTGTAGCATCCATGTTGTTTCCACATCACCAAAGTCAGAAGTATGACTTCCCAAATCAGAAAATGGGACCATCAGAGGAGCATGTGAAAGCAGCATAACACGTTTATCTCCTTCGTTTAATTCATACCAAAAAAAACTTAAAATAATAGTGACAAGTGAAGGAATCAGACTCCTGGAAAAAGGGTTTCGGGCAGGATCAGAGAGGTAAATCGGGAATGCTGGCAAGGCTAGTGGAAGTTTATACCACTGAGGTCATGAAAGAAATGGGGAGCAGGTTAGCAAGTGGGAGAAGCAGATCATGTGGTTAAACTATCTAGAGCGGTTATCAGAGGGCAGGTGGGCATGGCTGGGTCTACTTTCTCCTTTTTTTCGCCGTTTTTCTACTTTATCTTTACATGGCAAATAGTAATTTGCTGCTATATTAATGCTCCGAATGTCACATACAGAACCTTTAACAGAAAACATTTATAAAAAGATTTTCTATCAGCATAAATTAGATGGTGAAACAGAAATCATAGAATTATGTTTTGTGAGAGAACTCATTACTGTTTGGGCATTTCTCTTTAAAAAGCACTACATGCCCACTCAGAACAGTGAGGAGGAAGTTAATTGGCTTTCTATCATCCACTGCTAAGCTTTACAAAGAATCCAGAGATATATATAAGCCTATTCAACATTTGGGATCACTAGCTTGACTGAACGGTAAGATGAAGCCTCAGTATAAATCATGAAAGGCCTCAGCCCACTTATTACATCTACAAGTTTGACTGCCTTTCATCTTCCCCGTAGCGTGCTCATCCAATTGTTGCTGCTGCCATATCTGGATCCCCGAGTTCAAAGAAAACCCTGGGTGATTTTGAGGTTATTCTCTGCGGTCGCTTTTCAGATTGCCTTTAACATATTTCAGATTTGTGCCTTCATGTAAATCTTAAATTACTGTATTATTGATAAAAAAAGGAAGCAGCATGTACGGGGATACCCTACATTTACCTGTTTGATGAAAAGCCAGCCGGAGTAAACGGGTCCAAATGTGTATCTTTGCACTGATGTGTCTGGTTGCAGTCATGGCAAAGAGGATAGATGACTGATATGTAAATGCTGCTGTTTGGTCTGCAGGAAGATTCAGACTGTTTCAGAAGAGTGCAGGATCCCCTTTGGGATCAGAGCTCTGTGTTCCCAGGAGAAAAGCCATCCTCTGAACTCCTCCGTTTCTGCACTCCCTCGCTTTCCTCCCCTCTTACTTTGGTTATATCATCAAAGGGAGAGGACGTACTGAGTGGAGAAAATTGGGGGAGAAGGCTCTGTTTTGTGAATAATGCATTAATAATCATTTGTACTTGCACTTAAAGCGGGGAGAAATTTAGGGCATGTCGCCGCTGCGGTCATATAAGTTGGTTTTGGCACTCAATTTTCAGGTCACCTTTATGCTCTGTGAATGATTGTGTTACTTCTCTTCTCTCTGTTCTGGCAGACTGTCAGGATTTTTCTGTCTCTTTCCCCCTTGTCCTCATTTTCTCTGTGTGCTTTCCTGCAGCTGCCAGCGTGATAGACTACTGACTGAGCTCATTCTGAAGCGTGCCATGATATGACACAAATCGAGTTTACGCTTACCAGCTCAAAAACTCCCTTCATGCACCACAACACGGACTCCAGCAGGAGAGCTTGACTAGCTGTGTCATTTTAATGTGACGGCACCAGTGGGACAGGTGTCAAAAATTCAGCAAGTAAACCTCAGTATAACCTCATCTCAAGCTGAAGACCTGTTCGACATGTAGAGAGATATTTATAAAGATTTGATCTCTAGAGTCATCTTAAGGCAGTAGCTATTATAGGTACAAACAGGTAACAGATTTAAGAAAGTGCCTTTGTGTCAGGCTATAAAGAGATTGAGATCCACACACCGGGAAGCTCCCATTAAAGGATTTTATTCTGCAAAACAAGTGACGTTTCGAGCCAGTATGCGCTTCCTCAGACTTGCAAATTTACTCGTGAGTGGCCATCTTAAATATACATATACACGTGACCCAACAGAGCTGAGGCCCTTGAACCTCTAATGAGGTACCTAATAGAAATATACAATATATCAAAGTGAAAATGCACTTTGTATTATTATTTGTATTATTATACATAATAAGTATCATCTGAGGACTGTGTGTATGTATATTATACAGCTATTTACATGAATATTTTCTTGTAGGTTTGTGTCTGTGCACAAAAACAGCACACTTACAATAAAACATGTGGGCGTATCGTGTAAATACACAAAATTACAAAAATGTGCAACTCATAATCGTTAGTACTCGAGCTGAACAGCTGTCATGTAATGCTATCTATCAGAGGCACCTCTGTTTTAAAATAGATATAATAGATTAATATAGGGAGAGTGTAAACACCATAAATAACTGCAGAGAAAACAGGACATACCAGCACTCTCAGATACCATGAGTCATTCATTAAGACACACATTTTTTATAGAAATGGATGGATGTCAAACTCTTCGTCTAAACCCTTAGGGTCTGGAGTGCCCAGTGTATAAATCCAGAACAGTTCTCGTTTTAGTAGCACAGAGTGGTGTTAGGCTATCACAAACCCCCCCGAACAGCTTCAATGTGTCTGTAACCGTCCAGTGACCCCTCGTGCCCTGTACAGACGCATCTCAAGATTCAGATTCAAGGTTCAAAAAACGTTATTGCTGTTCACATAGTGACAGAAAATTGCCTTCAGTTGGGGGCTCAAACAACATGAAAAACCATTCACACCCATGACACATAATATTACAGAACAGTTCTATAGATCAATAAAAACATGTTTGCAAAGCTACATTACAAAGAAATTACTATCTTGCCTTGTTTAAAAAAAAGTATATTGCAATGGCAATAAAAGAGTTCTTGTAAGTTTTCCTTTTTGCTCTGAAACGTTTGGCCAAAGGGAGGAAACAAGTGGTGAAGCGGGTGTGAGGGGTCCTCAGTGATGCTGTCCGCTTTCCTTTTTACCGCCTGACTGTAAAGCTCTGAGAGCTGGGTGTGAGTGGTGCCGGTGATCTGAGCTGCATGTTTGACGATCCTGGTGAGTTTTGTCTTGCTTTTTTTGGTGAGAAAGTTGTACCAGGATACAATGTTACGTGTGAGGACTGATCTCCTGTTAATACATTTCTTTAACCATGTATTTAAGGGAACTTATTAAGGTCATTTTCAGGTTCATACTTGTGTTTTTAGTTTCTGCTAGAACATGTTTACATGCTTTGATGTTTCAAAAAACATGGGGATCTCCAGAAAGTGCCCATTTAGGAGAACAAATGGCAAAGGGTTGGTGCAGAAGAGGCCTAATAGCTGGAATATTCTTGAAGGCTGAACAACACTGTGTGTTACGTCATATTTCATAAACATTGTTTTAAAACAATGGCTTTGAAGCATAGATGTCTTATTTTGTTAAATGCCTATTGCCTCAACTCCTGTCTTCTGGCGTCCCATCCCTGCCTCCTCTGCTCGCATCTCAGGTGGGAGGGACTAATAAACGAGGATAGAAGACGAGTAAAGGAACTGAGGATGTATAAACTGAGAAATGAGAAACCTTAACAGGTAGAACCATGGCATGCATGAGAGATCTGTCTGGATGTCAGGTTCACATTAAGATGATGTAATGATTTTAGCACAAATCATTTATTTATCTCCATTTAATGCAGTCACAGAAGCCAAATACAAATACAGACATATGACAGAGGATAAAAATACAGTAGATAGATGACTGTTAACATATAAGACAAAAAAGGACAAAATGATAAATTACTTCATTTAACATTTCATGAATTATTGACACACTGTGTGTTATTAAACATTTTCATGAATAAGTATTACACTGATGAGCAGTAAACCCAATCTGTACCGCAGTAAACGCATCACCTGTCCTTTAATGTGGTCACACATGTCACTTCACAGACGTGCAGAACATCATGTCTGCTGGAACGAGAGAGAGAAACACACTTGTTCGCTCCTTGCCAGATGCCCTCTGCACTGACTTGGACTGGGGGTAAATATTTGCAGGGTGGGCTGCTCCGCGCTGCTGTTACACACACATACACACTGTGTGGATGACTCAGTCATACACTGCTGCTGTCAGTTTGCACAGGGTTCAAAGATTAGTCTGCGCATGGCCAGTGTTTGCTTGTTATAGAGTGAAAACACCTGCTGCTGCTGCTGCTTCAACCTGTCAGGTCATAGTTTGTGATATAATAGAGAGGCAACACACAAAATTTAATAACTGTATGATATCTTGTCAAACCACACACAGCTTCTACTATAAGAAGTTATACTAACACACACACACACACACACACGCACACACATACATCCAGCAGTTATGGAACAGCATTTCCTCTCATCCAATCCCTTTGGGTGGTTTCTTCCTTCAAGATATATATATATATATATATATATATATATATATATATATATATATATATATGCACACACACACACAAACAATATTTGTCCTTTTTTCCAACATGTGAACAACAGATGTTTCTAAAATTGTGGTTTAGATACTGTTAAACATGTTTTCATAGATAATTTTTATGTCACCTCTTTTTGGTTTGATTTGCAAAGATACTTTTAATAACTTTTAATATATATATATATATATATATATATATATATATATATATATATATATATATATATATATATATATATATATATATATATATATATATATCCCAATTCCTAATTTCTCATCTGATGAAAAGTATAAAATTAATTTGATAATCATTTTAGCTAAATATCATATATATATGACGATTTGGCTGAAAAATAACTACCCTTCTTTTATATTTTAGAGATAATGACTTTAAAACACACTTGACAGTTGAAAAATTAAAACTCATCAATTTTAAATTGATAAATTGATTAAAAAAAATTACTTTTAGACATTTCAGTTTAATTCCAACTTTTAGAAGACCCTTGACGTTTTTATTTTTGTTTTGTATCTTTATATCCTCTACATTTTATTTATTATGCAATTTATGTATTTTTTATTATGAAATATTGTTATACAACTTCTATTTTAAAAGAAATAGTGTATGTATGTGTGTGTGTTGAATGTTTCAATAAAGTCTGAAGGGGAAAAAAGGCCTTTCTTGTCACAGTAAAAGCTCAGGTGGAATTAATCACCAAGTAAGTTTGCATGCACAATACCAGCACCTCCACTAAATGGGATGCAGCCATGATTAATGTTATTAAACACACCTGCGCACCTGCTATCATGGCAACATGTCTGCCATGAAAAAGGTCTACTGAACTGCGGTCCGTTTGGTTATAACAATGGTTAGCAATGGATTTTACACGACGATATTCAAAATTTGGAGTATTTTTTGTGGAAGCTTCCTTTCATTGTTTTGACATGTGGACTCTTATGGACTAAAGGAATATAAATAATCGCGGAATGGACACTTGTTCCCGGACTTCAGGACGGCTTCAGGACAGAGGTAGGGACTTCTTCTTTGTCTCTCTTGTTTGTTGTAGCATATTTTCATTCACAAAAGTTTGCCGGTAGTTTTGATGCGGGACGCTAGACAGCTATCACACAGGCCCCTGAGATGCTGGACCCCCATAGGGAGCCCGGTGGGCTCGCAACCATTTTCTAATTCACAATAAAAAATAAAGAGATTCATACTGGGAATTGTTTTTGTACTTGCAGTATACATAAGGTGTCAGCGTGCATAAAACAGCATCAAAATAGAGCTTGTTTATTTAAGAAAGTGCCAGTGGAGGATCCCCTGCACCCCCCCTGCAAATGTCATACATTCCTGGAAAAGTCCTAAAATCTTAGAAACACCCTGATATCCTAGAAATGCCCTAAAATCAAATACATTTTCTGAAATTACCCACAAAAAAGTACTAAAATCCCAGAAATGCCTTAAAATTATATAGGCAATAATCTATAATCTATAGAGAATAGATTATCTATCATTTGAGAAATGTCCTAAAATCCTAGACACCTACTAAATCCCAGAAATGTCTTAAAATCTGAGATATGTCATAAGATCCCAGAAACCTGCTAAATTCTAGAAATGTCTTAACACCCAAGAAATGTCCTGAAATTCAATGCATTTCCTGTAATCCAAAAAGGTCCTAAAATCTCAGAAACACTTTAAAATTCTAAAAATGTCCTATAATCTGAGAAATGTCTTAAAATCCTAGAAATGTCCTAAAATCCTCGAGATGTCCTAAAATCCTAGAAATGCCCTAAAATCCGATACGTTTCCTGAAATCCAAAAGAAGTCCTAAAATCCTAGAAACACCTTATAATTCCAAAAATGGCCTATAATCTGAGAAATGTCCTAAAATCCCAGAAACCTGCTAATTCTAGAAAAGTCTTAAAATCCGAGAAACGTCCTTAATTATAGAAACAGCCTAAAATCCTAGAAATGCCCTAAAAGCTGAGAAATGTCCTTAATATCATGTCCTAGAAACATGTACGAGCAAGTTGAGTATCCTTACTTTAGTGATAATAACTACTCAAAATGAGAATTTTGGGGGGCTAAAGATGCCTTTGCTCTGTAGTGGGGCAGGTGCAGCATGTAAAATGTATTAAAAGATATCTGAATAAAGAAATGAATATGGGGCTTTTGTTGTAAATCACATTTAGCTACTGTGCCTAACAGTTTGTTGCATTTTTACGTTTATTGCATTTAAGGGCGTTCACATAGGAAAGAAAATCATTATGAAGTATTAGAATAATCTTCGAATGGTCTAGCACCTGTGCAGCAGCTATGCACTTTATATAGGATTCTTTCATATTATGTTACCATTTGAACAGTTTCTTAGTTCTGTTACCCATAAAAAATCTTTTTACCTCAACAGGGAGTAAAAGTTGGATGATTAATGCACGTGTCAACTATATTTCACTGCGTAGGATGCACCATGTGAGGAATGAACAATACTTGAAGCACGTGTCATGAGTTGGAAAGACCCTGATAGATCCAACAGACTCCTAAAAGTTCATATATCATGACTTAATTCAAGTCAACAACAAGTTCCTGAATGCTAAAGACGCTAGAGTTCATTAGAAGTTCACTCAAGTCATGCAAGTGAGTTCATTTCGGTGCATAACAATGTTCAGTTGGTTTTGGCTCCATTTCCCAAAACAGCCAGCCACCAAAACCGGCTGTCACAGCGATTCAGTCAGCATTAAGTCTGAGAAATAACATCAAAACAGACAAAAAGCTACGATTTCCCACCAACGCCTCGAGGCTTGTAACTCATAATGTCCTCAATCTGCCATTAACTCCGTTTCTTGTGGGTCAAGATCACGGACCTGCAACCTCTTTCTTCTTTTATGGTTGAAAACACTGAGGTAACAAAGATTTCTGGGGAAGATAGATAGAAATAGCAAGCTATAAGAAATGACAGGTAAAATATGTTCTTATTTCTAAATTAGATCATATTATTTGTGGATAATAAAACAAAGTGAAAATCATTTAAGTTTATTATAGCTAAATGCAGCTGCCACTGTGCTTGAGCGGTCACTAATCAAGTGTTACGTTTCCACTGACTTTTCACACCTCTGACCTTTTCTCTGATCCATCTTAGCCTCTACACCTGTTGCCAAATTACAGATGGCTCAGGGGCTGTCAGCACTTCAGCAGATATTTCATGAGATCTTGCTGTCCTCCTTGCACTCTCCTCTGCTTCATACATCATAGAAACACTCCTTATTGTGCATATATAACTGTGGGACTTTCCAGTTGGAAGTTATTATTGCCTTTACCTGTACGCGCACATTTTTGTGGAGAGAGCTCTCGGTGAAACCGGCTTACTGAGTGCAGCAAAATCATTGTTTTGGTCCATAAACAATTGGTGAGGCCACAATCAATGGCAGTCTAGACGCTGTAGCAGCCTTGTGTAAATATCTATGGTTTCTTGTATCCACAGCTTTCTACCAGCCAAACAAGAATTGTTTTTTTTTACTCTTTTTACTTCCTTAGCCAACTGAATAAAATGAGGATATGAATATTGTGCTGTAAAGTTAATATAAGGTGAACTGAAGAGTTGGAGTTATTTGAGTAAGGCCAAAATTAACCATTTTAAAGGGACAAGTCACCCTCAAATAAAAACAGACTCAGTCTAGAGCCAGAATCTAGACTTTTACTCAGTCTAGATTCTGGCTCTTCAAAGTTAATGCAGGGGTAGTGCCAAATTACTGCTTGATAATATAAGTTTTGTTTTAATTTTTTATTAAAATGTATCTAAAAATACACATTGAATCTTTGTGCAACCAACCAATTAACCGATCAATCAATCAGTCAATGCCCAATTAGCTGTATTATCATTATTCCAAGTGTACAGACAATGTGAGCCACAATGAAATCCTTGAAACGTCTTAAAATCATGGAAGCATCCTAAAATCTGAGAAACATTCTGAAATCCTAGAAGCATCCTAAAATCCTATAAATGTCCAAAATCCTAAAATCCTATAAATGTCCAAAATCCTAAAATCCTATAAATGTCCTAAAATCCTAAAATCCTATAAATGTCCAAAATTCTATAAACATTCCAAAACCCCAGAAACATCCTAAAATCCCATAAATGTCCTAAAATCCTAGAAACAACTTAAAATCCTGTAAATGTAAAAAACAAAACAAAAAAAAAAAAAAACCCTATAAACATCCTAAAATTCTATAAATGTCCTCAAATCCTAGAAACAACTTAAAATCCTGTAAATGTACAAAAATCCTATAAACATCCCAAAATTCTATAAATGTCCTCAAATCCTAGAAACAACTTAAAATCCTGTAAATGTACAAAACTCCTATAAACATCCCAAAATTCTATAAATGTCCTCAAATCCTAGAAACAACTTAAAATCCTGTAAACGTAAAAAAAACCCTATAAACATCCTAAAATTCTATAAATGTCCTCAAATTTTATAAATGTCCTCAAATCCTAGAAACAACTTAAAATCCTGTAAATGTACAAAAATCCTATAAACATTCCAAAACCCCAGAAACATCCTAAAATCCCATAAATGTCCTAAAATCCTAGAAATGTGTAAGAATCCTAGAAACGTGTATGGGGCTGCTGCGACTGGCCCCTCGTCTCCTGTCATTTTGCAGAAGTGGTCCCAAATGAAGGAAGTTGAGTATCTCTGTAGTAGAGGGTCCCTGCTCCGTGACTCTTGCAGCTAAAGGGTCCTTGCCCTGAAAAACATTAAAAACCTGTGGTCTGGATTGTTGTGGTGTGATTTGCAGATGGTTGGAGATGGCACTCAGCTTGTGGTGCTCAAAGTGCCCCCCCAAAAAAAATCCTTGACGTGGTTACTCAAGATAAACCACAGAGCTTGTGGTCAGCAGTGTCATGCACAAAATATTTTCTTTTTACAGAACTGTATCACCAACAGTATCACCACGCAGAAGGAAGCGTGCATCTACTCATGGAGGAGAGGCTCGTGCCCCTGACAGCACGAGATGTTAATGGCGTCCTCCATGGATGGGCTTCTGTGTGGTGATTCAGTTGGCGGGTGTAGTTTGGGAGAAAGAAAATAGTTCCTACATGAAACTACTCACAAGGTTTTTCAAATTTCTCTTTTTTTTGTGACACAATGAATAAAACTCCCCATGCACAGACAGTGTAATCGTCAGGTGCCGGTTGATAGCGGAAACATTTAAAGTACGAAACAAAGTTAACCACCGCAAGCTGAAGAACTTTACTGTGACTTTATTCAGAGAAAGGAACGTGATTTGCCCGTGGCTTCTTCAGGTTCACTCAGCGAAATTATGAGTGTCCACAGGTGTGATAAATACATGGGTTACATGACTAATAATTAACATTTTTTTCCTAATTTTTCAGTGTATCAGTAACATTTTCTAAAGTGAGAATAATACTAAAAACATGACAATATTTACAAAACATACTTAAAAAAAAAAATATATATATATATATATATATATATATATAAAACCATGATTTATAATCAATGTAATAACATGTAAATATTCACATTTGGTGTTTTTGATAAATGTTTGTAAATATATGAAATCCTTGCTGAATTTTGTAAATATTACCATGTCTTTTGTATTATGCTCACTTCATAAAGTTATTGATAGTGAAAATATTAGAAAAAACAAAAATGATGTCATTAGTCATGTGACTTGTGTATGTGTCACACCTGTGGACACTCGGAATTTCACTGAGCGAACACGAGGCGAAACGTGTTGCTCGCTCTGAATGAAGTCTCAGTAAAGTTCTTCAGTATGCAGTGGTTGATTTTGTTTCGAATATTTTTGGTCCTTTGAGCCTCACAAGCTGAGTGCCATCTGGTTCCATTATTTTTGTGAGAAAGCAGACGTCTCTTAGGCCGATATCTCCAACGCTCGGCAACTCTCACTAAATCAGTTTAGATTTATAAATAGCACAACAGGAAAGAGGATGAATATGTACTTTTGATTTAAAGATGAACTGTCCCTTTAAGCTTCATCTTGAAATGATTTCATCGGTTTAAGTCCAAGCTGCTCATCTTTCTCTGTGAATAATGAAACCATTTATTCTCCGTAATGTCACTTCTGGCTTCGGTACACATACCTGTATTTGAAGCTAATTTGGCTTCTATTTGAAGATGCAAATATTTCTGAGAAAAGAGTCCACACCACAGAGTAGAGACAACTGTTTGATATTTTATTAAAAAGTAAAACTAGACAGTCAGTGGTAACCGCTGACCCGTTTTCCTCCCCGATCATCGTCTTATCACAAGGTTTTACAGATGGCAGTGATGTCTGTCTGTCCGACCAGGAGACCCTCATCAGCTCAACTCAAATAAAACAGGGAGAACTATGGTCGTCGTCCATAGCCTTTATTGGAAATTCTTTACATGTGAATCCTCTGAACCTGCCCAAACCCAGCTTTAGAGACTATAAATATATATATAAAAAAAAGGAAGTGTAAAAGACTTTTTGCAGTTCCTCCAAGAACAAAGAAAGCATTTACAGTCAGATCTCAACTTGAGAAGGGAAGTCACGTTTTTGTTTGTTCGTTGAAATGGCAAACAATTGCAAAAGTGATTTTATCAAATACATTATGTCAGAATCAAGGCCAATTTTAAAGAGAAAATAATAAAGTGGGGTAAAACAGTCAGTGGCCAAATGAAATCAGTAAGGTCTTGATGATAACAGCACTAGAAAAACACTGTAGAACAACACAGCACAGTACAGACAGAAGAGGGCAAACCAACCGCTGCCTCATCAGTTTATATATATATATATATATATATGTATACATATACATTTCTGGAAAACCTTGACACAAACTACAGAAACATCTGCACTTTGAAATGGTTTTTGTTAAGTTGTGTCTGATTTAAAAATGTGATCAATTTGCTGCAGTAGCGTTCCTGCCCGTGTAGAGGTTATTACAAAACAAGCAAAAACACACCAGCACTATGATGACCACTGTCCTCTGATGACCAGTGAGCGCACAGAGCAGTGAGAGTTGCAAAAGTTCAGCACTGTCACTGAATTGCTTGAATGTGACAGCAGTATTTAGACTGCAGGAGAAGAGCACCACCTGGTGAATGAACCAGAAAATGCAGGGAAACCATTTTCCTCTCAGGAGCCATAGTTTGTGTCACTTAATCCATTTAAATTAGTGGCTTTAAGGATGTTTCTTACAAAATGTACAAGTGACTAATTCAACTATTTCTGCTGCGACAATGAAAAGTAAAACTCTGACATGTTCTCTGCATTGACTGGGAGAGCCCTGGTTTAGCTTTACCATTTATTCGAAGTGATTAAGATCAACAAGTTTATCATTTACAATACCAAATAAAATGTGCAAAAAATATCAAATATTAAAAAATGCCCATTTTCCTAACAAACATCACATTTGTTGTTTTAAACACTGTTTACAAATGTTTTCAATAAATTCTGGTCCTGCAGCTGCTGGCATTTATAGGTGCACTTTACACAGAAGGAGTGCAAACTGATGGAGCATTGAGGTACCGGTTCTTTTAAGTGGCAGGGCACTGCAGAGGAGGAAAGGCTGGTCAGCTCCACACGCCAAGAATTAGACACCAAGTCCCTGCTTTTAAAAACATCTTGGCACCAAGAGCTGAGGTGAAGGTTGTGTTTTAGCACTAAAGTGATGCAAATATATCTGTGATCTGCAGTCTTGCCCCAGTTTGACAATGAATCTGCACCTGGGCTGGAAAAAAAACAAAATAAGTGAAAATCCTATCATGGTTATCTATAGACTTGCATTTGACCAAAGGTAATCTTGGTGTCAAGATGCTTAGAAGTAAGAGCGGTGACAGAAAAAGTTCAAATCAGCCATTAGAGCTGTTTGTAAGCCAAGAAAGATTTCCCAGAGGGTTTCCGCTACATGGACACCATGTCTACAAAGAAGTACTATTAGTCAATGAAAACACCATGACTTGTAACAGAGATGTGGGTAGGACAAACACTTTACAGCTTGACACCTCAGTAAAGTGATGGCTGGATTATGGGTGTCAAGAGTGAAGACAGACCTCTGATTACACTGTACTGGTGTTTGGGAAAGAAGTTCACAGGAAAACATTTTGAGTCAAATTACACTTGTACGTATGTGTTTGTGTGAGGTTGTCAACTTGGAACTGAAGTTCAAATCAAAGAGTCTTAAAGAGCTACGAGGACCCATCCATTCTCTCAAATGTCTCATTTTTCCTGGTTGGGGAAAAAAACATCACTAATATCAAACATGATACAAATATAAATCAGTTTTCTTTCGTCATTTTTCAAAATATGAACAGAAATTCAATAAACTCAAAAAAGTCCTTCTGAGGATTAAGTCCTGCTGGCTGTGAGGAGGAGGAGGAGGAGGAGGAGACGGACTCTTGATCATTTTTCAAAGAGCGGGACAGAAATTTTAAAGCAAAGAGACGACAAAACAAAAAGCACCCTGGACTTCACGAGCGTTTCTGTCTCTTGGAATGTCGCTGCCGGCTGGACCGGTCCTCGTCGCTGCTCGCCCCCCCAGCGTCAACCCGGCCCCCCCGCTGACGAGTTCTCCGTGTGTCCCGCTCGCCATCGCTATCCTGCTCCCTATAATCCTTCCTGCCTGAGGTGGCAGAGGTCCGCTTACTTCTCCTCCTGCCGTCATCATCATCCTCCTCCTCCTCCTCGTCACTCTCACTCTCCTCATCCCTCCGTCCCCTCACATATCTGGTTTTCTTCCTGTTTGATTTGCCATTCTGCATCTTCTTCTTCTTCGGTTCATCTTCCTCTTCCTCCTCCTCCTCCTCTTCCTCCTCTTCCTCAGATGATGATGCAGGGGCTTGGCTGACGCGTTTGCGTGATCGCCGGCGGAGGTAGCTGAGGCCAGGCAGCAGCTTCTGCAGCAGCTCGTTGAATGTCTGCTCCGTCTTGACCATGCAGGAGAGCACGGTGCTGCCCTGCTGGTTGTACTCCTCTGCATTAGAGAAGACAAGTTTCATGTCTTCCAGGAAATCCTGGCCGTGACGATACGAGCCCTGGCTGAACTTTCCCAGCATAGTCTGGAAATCCATAGGCTGGGAGATGATGTCCAGGTAGTCCTCTGCCTCCTCTGGGGACACGGGCTCCCTAAGAGAGGAGCAGAGCGCGTGAGGAGGGCCACGTTAGACTACGGATCATAATTCCTGATGTCTACAGTCATTCAGGTCGCAGGAAATGTTAAATTACAACGACAAACTAAACCTAAAGGACCATTTTGGTTTTTACCAATGCAAGAAACGTGTCTTGTCTCACACAAGTACGTAGTTTGTTTTGCTCCAGACTCCTTAATAAAGTGACTGTCCATTCAAACATGAAGGTTAAGTCCTTCGCTCACCTGAAAGGCCAGCTGTAGCGGAATTTCATCAGTTTCTTGAGGATCTCCTCACACCTCTCCAGCTCCAGTGCCTGCCTGCGCACTCCTGATTGGGAACTCTGTCGCACCTGCAGTAAGCATACACACATTTAGAAACAAAACAGTGTCTGTTGGTTTCGGAAATCGAAATAATCTCCGGCTTTAATTCTTCTAAGAATTGATGTCTCTTCTGTGTACAATTGTCCAAGTGGTTTCTTACCAGTTCATCAATATCTGCAGGGCTGTTGGGTCCGGTCCTCTGTTTGCTGCTATGACTACTCGAAGATGCCTGCTTCTTGGGTTTACTTTTTGAACTTTTCTGCCGGGATGAAGACTGCTTATTTTTCTTCCTTGGTCTCACTGTAAAGAAATAATGAGGTGATCAGGACAACAAGCAACCACTGTGGAAACACCAGTATTCTTGTAGGCAGACAGAAGAAAATCTGGATATGACCAATGAAAATTTAACAGATAGGCAGTTATTGTAATGAGGCTTTTGTTATTGCTTAATTGTTTGAAGTTTTGTTATTTTAATTTGTATCAAACCACTCTCAATACCGTTATACTGCAGACTGTGAGACTAAAGTCTCACTCTAGAAATGAGAACACTAATCTGTTCTTAGGTGCACTGCGATCATCTCTTGAACTATTCAGCATCAATGCAAATTTTTATCATAATCCTTGACATGCAGGCTGGAACTGACAGAGGGGATCATCCTGCCACATACTGCGAGTGAAGCCAGAGTGAGACACGGCTTCAAAGCAAAGGTCCAGACCTGAGCTGTGCTACATGACAACACACAGACAATAGAGACAGGGAGAGGACAGCAGCCAAAATTCCCGGTCGGCATTCCTCTCATTCCTAACCTTCAACACCAAGGACCCCCCGTTTTTCAAAACCAACTACAATCGGTGACCTCCTTTTGGACAATTCGAAATATTTATTGTATTCTGTCTTTGTTTTGCGTCATGGGTTTTTGTTGCAATGATTCAGTTTGGAAATGACACACAGAAATTCAAAGTGACTGAAACATCTGGCCACTTATTCTTAACTTATCTTGGTTGAAACCTTAATGGAAAAAAGCCATTAAGCAGCGACAAATTTTTTAAAACCTGGGCTTGATTTACTCTCACTGATACTCACAGCTGTGGCCCATGGCTTTGTAGTCATTCTCCTCCTCGTCCTCTTCATCTTCGTCAGAGTCCTCCTCTTCAGATTCCTCCTCGTCCTCTTCTTCATCTGTGTCTTGGTTGTAGTTTCTGCAATGTAAAGGTTAACAATCAAACATCTTAACAGGGACGTGAGAACGTGGTCTAAAGTTAGAGAAGAGGCAGGATTTAGGAAAGAATAAAATCATATATATTGGGTTCAGGGGGTGAACAGTTACCTTGAACGGGAGCCACGTCTGGCCACAGTGGGCTGGCAGGCCGGGCACAGCCACTCTCCATCAGGAATTCGGTAGAGGGCCGGTCGCAGACAGAACAGGTGGAAAGCCTTGTTGCACTCATCACAGAGGATAAGTTTCTCATCGTCACCTAAAAGAGTTCAATTAACATCATAGGATTTAGCTACAGAGGGTGTTTTAAAAAAATAAATTCTGTTTTTAATGAAAATGTATTCAGTAGGTCCACATTTTTGTTTCCAGTCTTCACTCCCTGAAAATGCCTGTCTGCGTCTGTGCAAATAACCAACTTGGTGTCATCTTATCACTACAGGTTCACCTGATGGCCTGCGGACCTCCTGGCTCTTTATGTAGACCTGCCTGACAATACTAGTCTGTGCTGCCCTGATCCTGCTGCTGCTGTGCTGTTTGGATCTGGGTCCAGACTCCATCAGCTTCAACACAAATGGCTTCTGTCTGAGCTCTAAACAGGGAGCAGAAGGTTGGTAATACAGCACTGCTTCACTCAAACTGCTACTCATCAATCCAGCACATCTGTAAGTGAGGACTGACGGTTTCTTCGTGGGGAAAAACAGTTGTGGTGCGGCTGTTGTTTTGTTTAGATGATCTGGGGTTATGTTATTTTTCCTGTTCTTGGTTTTTGAACAAAGAAAGCCATATAAAACACAAATGTATCCGTTTGTCAATAGACATAATGCTCTCATTGGCTGCAAACAACATGCGATGTGCATTTTAATTACTTTTATGAAACCAATAAAGTAATACAGCATCTGTAAGCTATCCTTACCTTTCCTGCGGCAGACTTTGCAGCGAGCGTTCTCCGCAGACATGTCCCACTTTATGCAAGCGTCCAACATTCCCAGCAGGACGTGCATGCGGGAAAAGGTCTGGGCCTCTCGGATAGCAGTCTTCCACTTCTCTACTGCAGTTGCCACCTGAGGAAAAAAACCCAGACTTTGATTAAACTCAGCACAATTTCACATGAAGATTTAAATTGCCTTAGCTCTCTTTGTATACAAATCTTTTTCTGTTACTTATCTATGTATTTCGTAAGCACACTTTTAGTTTGCAGTTTTATTTCAGTATGTGCACAAAGCTCCAGTTTTCATTACAGATATTTTTGGTTCTTAAATTACTTAATATGCAACAGTGAGCACAAACATTGCAACTCTGGTCTCTTACCCTGGCCTCTTCTGCCAGTCTCTTCTCCTCGTCTACTTCTTCAGCCTTGCTGCTGCTGGTTTCCTCCCCGCCTTGCTTCTTCTTCTTTTTCTGCTTGGGCGCCATGAATCCCTGCAGGAACTTTTTGATTACACAGGCTTGAATGGTGATGATGCACTCTCCAAAGTCTTTCAAGCTCTCCATGTCTTTCAGCTGTGAGTAGAGGATGAAACAAACAGTTATGAATTGGTGGTGATGACAGAAGGCTGTACACCATCATTCTACCAAAAAGATGAAGACTTTTCTCCATTTTTAGTGATCACCAGTGTTGAAATTTCAGGGCTACTGATATTGTAAGTAGCCAGACAAGCTAATCACCTGTTCTTCGATGTCTACATTGTCATCCAGGTATCCCAGGCCTCCCTTCTGGAGTCGCGAGGCTACCTCCTGGATGTCACTGCGCAAGTAGTTCAGCAGCTCTGTGTAGCCATCGCAGGTCCTGAGGCCCAGTTTACCTTTACGGGTTAGATGGACAGAGTGGAGGATGTCCTGGTACCTGAAACAGGTAAGGGACAGCTTTGTGTTCAGCTCCATATTTACTTCATCTCTGCTGCTGTCTTGTTAAAAACAATATGATCTGCCTCTTTTTTTTTTAACATCATTGTTCATACTTTATTATAGATGCTTTAGCAGTGTTACATTCCAAAACATCATAGGCTAATCTTAAAATGAAGGCATTTTTGTATAAACAGCAACTTAAAAGAAAAAAAGAGGGAAAAGCATCTACTGGATCACACCAACCAATACCTAACAGCTTGTGAAAAACAGGTAATGCTTTAGCAGCGCAGCAGGACGGGATGGTCACGCGTTTGCTAAAGTAATCATCTCTTATAATGAGTGCACGCACCGGCTTTGTATCTTCGCCTTCAGTTCACTCTCTCTGACCCCCTGAGGATGAAGACTTTCCACTAGTTCCTCCAGCTCGGCTACGGTGTCACATATGAACCTGAAATTAGAGACAGAAACAATAGAATCAAAGACTGTGTAAAAAGAAAAGTATGACATAAACAAAATGAAAGAGAAGAAGATAGACACAGAGCTCTCTTACCAGAGGTTCTGTCCCTGTTTGGGAACAGTGGTTTCTATGCAGATGTCTGCTGCTGCTCCCTGCTGGGCTCCCTCACTAATGGCACCGTCTATGCTGCCATCATCCTTTTCAGCTCCAGCTTCAGCTCCTAAAACAGTAATTAATATTCTTTAAAAGAAAGTCAAACACAAACCTTCATCACAAGCAAATACATTTTGAAAAAGGGTTACAGGGACCCATTTAGAAATCAATACCAATATTTGGGACTGATATCTGCCAATATTCATTTTTTAACAAACACAATTTGATGGGGATAACTCAAACTAAGTTACTGGTACCTTGTGAATCATTTGTAGCGGCTGACTCGGCATCCTCTTCCTCGTCTACCTCGGGCTCGGCTGGTTTTTCCTCCGGTGGAGGAGTGAAGCTGTAGTCGATGCTTTCACTCACCCAGCCTTTCTCAATGTACAGACCAGGAACCACGTCAGAGAAGAGCCAGTATCTGAACAAAAACACCAAGCAGCCGCGGTTATGATTAGGTTATTTGAAGAAATGACATGTATCTGAATAGAAACGTTGGTGCGCAGCACAAACCTGTTGTGATTTCTGTCTGTACCCAGTGGGGTCCTGCGCATGACAAGTCTGGCTTTGGTTATACCGTCCTGAAAGGCCCTTTCTACAGCAGCCCTCTGTCTACGCATCCGCTCCTCTTCAGCCTCCTTCTCCATGCGTTCTTTGGGGAAATGACACAGTAAGTAGAAATGATAAACTGGCTTTACTTTAAATGACACTCATTACTACAGGCGCTCAGTGGTGGAGACACTAAGTACTGACAAAACAAAATCTAAAAAAGTGAGTCACAAAATATTACATGCTCTATTAAGCTTGTCAGTTAACCAGATTACATTTTTTAAATGGTGCATTTTAATACAGATTATGTGCTCCACTCCACTACACAGTTTACCTTTGTTCTGTCTGTCCATCTCTTCCTTCTCTTTCTTGGCCTGTATGACCATCAGCCGCCGACTCTTCACAGAGCTGATCATATCCTCGGGCTCGGGCTCGGGCTCGGGCTCCACCTTTACTTCTTTTTTGCTCTCCTTCTTGGCCCCGCTCTCTCTCTTTTTCTCACCTTTAAGCCCAGAGGAAAAACAAATCAAAATGGTGGTATTGGTATTTTATGGGCATTACATACACTTTTTAGTATGTTAATGAATGGGGAAATAAGCAGGTGTAGGAGTTTTAAATCTTAGTATTTTCACTCCTTCATTAAAAACTGCTGTTCTCTGCTGATCTTGACCAACCTTTGCCCTCCATCTCCTTCCGCATCTGCCTCTCCGCCTTCTTGCGGTCATTGACTTCTTTCAGCATTGCCAGACGCTCCCTGCACACCTCCGCTGACTTTTGCTGCATTGCATCAACGTGGTCTTCAACAGAGTACGTCATGAGTATGCGGTGGCACAGTGCCACCAACAGGCTGACCTTCTCCTCAGGGCTCAGCTCAAACACCTCGATTGTCTCAAGCTTCTCCAAGAACTCACTGGTCACCACATCATCAAAGCCGCCCATAGGCCCAGAGTCCACCGAGCCCTGGCCGCTCTCCTCACCATGAGCGTCACATGGTCGCAGGCACAACCGTGCCAGCTCCGACACCGAGTGCATGGTGAGGGGGATCTCAGATAAGGGCATATCAAGCTCACTGTAGCCTTCCGCCAGCTCGTCCTGCAGCAGCGTCTGAAGCAGCACCACCAGAACGCGGTTCAGGTAGAGGAAGCCAGACTTTTCCCCGGCCAGTGCTTCCATCAGGGCTACTGCTGTGATGGGATACTGGTCATCCGGCATCAGCAGCCCTGCGTAGCAGTTAAGGAAGTCCACCACCATAGCCACGTCACCAAACAGGGTATTGGGCAAACCCTCTGGCATGTCTACAAGCTTGAAGGTCGGCAAGGTCTTGCCGCCTTCAATCTCCTGGTCCTCATATCTGCGTGATTGTTCGCGGCGGACCAGCATCTCTTTCTCTCGTTTCTCCTTGGCCTTTTCTCGCAGTTTCTCTTTGAGTTCCTCGCGCCTTTTCTTCATCTCTTCCTGCCTTTCCTCTTCACTCATGGCTGCCCACTTCCTCTTTTGCTCCATAAGCTCCCAGCGTTTCTGCACCAGCTCCTGGAGCTCCTCTGGCAGCCGACCACGATCGTCTGGGGACAAGGTCTTTGCGGCCTTGGAGATGAGGGAGGACAGGAAGTTCTTTTTGTCTTCTTTGCCCTTGTTCTCCTTATAGTAACGAAGGAGGTGAAGAGCCATAGGGTGCAGTGGCTTTCCCAGTTTGGGTGTACCCAGGCCAGTACTACGGGCTCTCTTCTTAGGGCTCCCAGCAGGGGGGCTCTTAGCAAGATGCAGCAGAGTCATCTGCTTCATCTTTGTTGCTTTAGCACCAGCTTTACCGTCTTTTTTAGAAGCTTTGAGGACGTTGAGCTTCTTATCACCGCTCTTCCTGCCTCTCTTACCTTCTTTCTTGTCCCCAGATTTTCTGCCTTTGCCTTCTCCTTTCTTTGGACTTCCCGAGTTTTTGACATTGAGCGGGGAGCCATTCATTTTTATTTGCTGAAATAGAGATAACAAAAGCTCAATAAATAAAGCTCAGTTTTTTTAAAAAGGAATACCCCATATTTATCAGGTAAAACCTTAACAACATAATGGGCATACAAGCCAGCTTACCTGCATGTGGCCCCAAATGGTCGGACTAAGGGGCATGCCTAAAGAGTCCTTCTTCCTCCTCCTTTTCTTCTCTCCTTTCTCATTGCCTGAATCCTCTCCTGGCGTGTCAGCGGTCTTTGGCCTCTTGCTGGGTTTACCTTCTAGAGATGACAAGCTCTTACGCTTTGTGGAGGGATTCTCTGCTAAAAACTTTAGACAAACAAAAGATTGTCAGCCAAGAACAAGCAACATTTTTTAAAATCCAGTAAAGTGAAAAATTATTACCATGGGTAATATACCTTGTGTGGATCAAGAAGAAAGTCACTGAATTTGCTGGGCAGGTTAAATTTTTTCACCAGTTCATCTTCAACCACCCATGGAGCACTCTCCCCCGTGCCCAGCCTCAGGGCGTAGTGCCTGATGAAGTAGCGCATGATCTCCTTGGTAGGAGGTCGCTCCGTTCTGAAGAGACTTTCTGCTGGAACATCACTGATCACCTATGAGACAAGTCGATGGGGAAGATTCGATGTCATCTTCTTTCAAAAACGCAAACTCTATGTAGATCTCAAAAGATCACAAACCAAACATGGAAGTTTGAGAGATCGGTTGTGGATCAAGCGGCCAAATGTCATAAATTACAAAGAAAAATACAGAAGAGTAATATACTGGCAAGACTAATTCTCTTTTCAAGAAAGAAAAGAAGCTTGGACATTTTGTGTTGACTGCTGAGAACAGGAAACGAACCTTATCCTCATTGATGAGTTTCACATCGTACTTATGAGGAAGGAATTTGGGCATCACCCATCTCCTCTTCTCTTCCTTCATGGCGGTGGAAAGTTTCCGTGGTGAACGTCGAGCTCTGTCACCTGATAGGAAGTAAAATAATATCAAGTAAGAAAAATAAGACTCTTTTTTCCCCATATATACAAATAATAGAGAGATAAATGGAGGCTATTAACATTGGAAGATTTTATCTAAGCAAAAAACACTTATTCTCAGCCTACATGCTTCACTACTCTTTTGTTTATACACCGAGTGGTACTCACTGAGACTCTCTCTCCTGTTTTCCTCCTCTCGGGGAGGAGGTTCCTTCCTCTGGTTCTCCTGACTTGCATTCTCCTTGTCACTGGATGGAGAGTCGCAGGCACCTTCAAGCTTCTTCTCCCCCGTCTCGCCCTCTGGCTTTTCTAGGGGATGAATTTTCACCACTTTCACTTGCAAACTTTTGTCCTTCCCCACCTGAAATTAAGAAGTCAAGAGAAAGTAATCAATTAAGCACCTGCTTACCACTGAGGATGGTATTGTTTGAGTTTTACATTAGTGCATTAAATTTCTTTACATCTTTAAAGGACTGAAACCAACTGACATCGATCTAAACAATCTAATCTAAGTTATGGTAAATCATTGGCAATAATTTACAATGGTAAAACAGTATCTACTGTACACTAAAGATAATATTTATAATATTAATGTGTAACTGAATGGTTAAAAATGCTACACAACAGACAAGTTTAGAAATTTAAAAAGTCACACTGACCAGGAAATCGCACTCTTCATCCACAGCATACTTGGTGAGGATTTCCACCCAGGCCATTTCAACCAGTTTGTCTAAAGACACTGTGTTATGGTGGACCATCTCCAGGATCGGCTTCTCAAACCACTTAGGATACTCCTCCTGGAGCCTGCACATAGAAAATAGTAAGTGCAAAATACGATTTAACAATATATTAAGTATACTATAGTTTTTGCATCCTGTCAAAACATGCTCCACTTTTTTCTGTACACACTGCTGTTAATGTTTTGGTGCTCAGCAAACAAGACATTAATTGAGGTTGTTCATGGGTGTGAGGCACACTATTCACGTCATAATTTCTTTCACATTGTTTGGCTTTCTGTGATGCATTCGTCACCAGCACCAGAGCGTTATATAACAGAGACAAAGGGATGAGAGTGACCAGCAGGGGGAGTAAAATCTCTTTGCTGTTATAATTAGACAGAGCTTAAGTACAGCAGTGTGATCCTGAGTGACTTGAGCTCTGGGCAGCTGAGCAGTGCTCTGCCCTGTCTTTGCTGTGACATCTCCATGGGCCACACATAAAGTGGGGTTCACCTTCCTCTTGCTGACAGCAGATATACAGAGAGTATATGTTCACCTGGATGGTAATATGTGGACTGACAACGATCAGTTGAGCGATACCACATTTTTTATGAGCGTGTTCCTGCTTTTAACAGACCAGGATAAAGGAACTCTCACCATGCAATTGCAGATTCACGGATGACTCAATCACACACCCTCTAAATAGAATAAGAGGAGGAGCACCAGATTTATCCAATGGTGGCAAAGCTTCAAGCCTTGTGACCTTCACTGAGAGAGTATGGCTCGTTCGTGATACTACTAAGCTGCTGTTAGAGAAGCTAATCTGCATTTTCAGGCATCTAAATAGTCATAGGTCCAGGGATATATAAATTAGTGAGAACCAGAGCTTTACTGAGGATCTGAATACAAAGCACTCCCATCTGCTCAACTGTAACCGTAGACTGTGATAATCAGAGTAGACTGATGGCTCTTATTCTTGAATTAAAACAGTGTACATGCACATGCAAATTTAAGATTTAATACTAACAGTTCAGTGACTTCTTGTTCTTCTTCCCATGCTTCTTTGTGTGTGAGCTGGCTGCTTCCAGTGCTTTTGCATGTCCAGATGCGCTCACTGTATCTCGTCAAGCGTGCCTCATACTCTCTGTAGGGAGTTGGTCAAGGAAATTTCAATAGTCACATGCAAACTGTTCCTCCTTGTTAAATCATTTGCTTACTGATTACAAGACAAGTAAGGTTTATTGAAAAAACTGTCACTGATGTCAGTAATATGAAAAAAGGCTCAGGCCAAGGTGCAGAGACATAACTTCATAACAAAATCTTAATGCCCCTTTACTCTAACAAAAAAGTCTACAAATTGTGTAATTAGCAATATATAGATACTTAGTTGATCCTTACAGGAAATTATTTTATACAGCAGCTACATTCACAATCAAACACGACATAAGACAGATAAACATATACATCTAAAAAAAAAAACTATGCACAAAAGCATTAAAAAATGACTAGGGAACCCAAGTCTTATTGATAAAGCAATTAAAAACTATACATAATGTATGATAAAGATTCAAAAATCACGGTGTGTAATGTGCAATGCGGCATATCTAAAAACAGTACAAATATATACATATATATAAATATATGAAGTATTTACTATGGTAACCCTAAAAATATGCTAACTGAAAAAGTAAGGAGGGTTGTAAAGAATAATGCTGGTGAGTGTGGTTGACAAAAAATCCTGACTATTTAAGATATACGGAAAACTTGGGGTGTAAACTTTGACTGTAATACCTCTGATGAAAGTAAAAACTACAAAAGTAAATTCTCTGTTACTTTAAATGTGATAGCAAGGAAAGTTAGAAGGGAGGCCTGTGCTTCGCATAGTTGTCCCTAAGGCAGCGATGATAGATGTTGATGTTAAAATATACATACAAACACTCAAGTGAAAAACACAGCTCTGTCAGTGCACGAATCCAAACCAACCAAAACCTAAAACAACTTTTGCAGACATATAAAGACCAAAAAGTCCACTTTTCGTACTACGTGTGTCACACTGAGCTGTCATAATCGTGCTGACAGTTACGGACCTCTGACGTTTTAAGTTTTCACACAAACATCAAAACAACCGGATAAAGTTACCTAACTATTAGACCAAAACAAAGCTATCCGTCCAAAAAATGCGGTCTTATGTCTTTAAAGCATTTGTTGTTTCCTCTTGACGCACTCAAAAGCACAAATTTACCGGTAACGTTAGCTAAGGCTAGCTAACTGTAAAGAGGCTAACGTTAACGGCTAACAGCAGCGGAGCACCATCCTCAGCCTGAACAGGCGGCTATTGTCACATAATGGGATACCGAGCGGCTTGCTAGCTAACCCCGCTAGCTTTGGTAGCTGTCAGCGGGGCCGTGAAAGTGAAAAGTGAAAGGACGCCTTTTAGCAGCTCTGTATTTATCCAAGCATGTAAATTGATCTGTGAAACGCATAAAATGCACTTGTTTTGCTGGCTTGGCGAAATAGCCAGCTGGTTACAATGAGGCGGTAAGCAAAGCGGCGTGAACACTAGCTAGCTAGCTTGTCATCCAGAGTACATTGTGTACATGCGGGGGGGGGAAAGATAAATGGAGGTAAAATGTCAGGTTAGAGCAAATTAGATATGTTAGTCAGCTCTACAACCCTGTGCATGTGACTACGTCGGTAACGATTTAAGTTAGCCAGGTAGACAAAGCCACTTATGCAGCTTGCCGGCTGACTCGGTGAGCAAAGGCTGAGCATCAGCATCATGTTAAAGGATACTCTTTGTTCCTGAAGGCCTCCTTGGTGTGCTCGATGATGTACACCTCCTCTCCCGGGCCTGGCGGCTCGGCTAGCGGCTTAGCCAATGGGTAAGGTTTCCGTCCTAAAAGCGGTGCCATATCAAATCCACGGATGGCACGGGTGCCGATGGTGAAAATCAAATCTTCTCGCAACAAACTAGCACAATAATATGCAATAATATGTCCTTAGCATGTATGCAAGCGTCCCGAAACGTCTTAGCACGTCTCGCGTTACCGCCGGCAGGCCCGGCACTCAACGTGTAGCAGCTAAGTTAGCTGACTAGCTAGCAGGCTGGATTGCTATCTCGTTGCAAAACAATAACAGTGCGCTTCTTGTCACCCGCCTCATCGCATCCTTCTTCTCTCCTCTGGTAACAATACCATGCTGCTTCTACGCAATGCCTTAGATGTCAAACAGGTTGCCGGACTTGTCCTCCTGAATACTTAGTAAACTTTTAGCTCCTCCGGATGAACATGAAAGGATGTAAACCACACCGAAATCAAACTCGCGGCAACAGCCAGTTCAGCAGGAGGTCTGGCGCGCAGTGCAATCCCAAGTCTTTGCAAACTAGGCCTGTTCTCGCTTCGTCAATTTTATTCGCTGCATGTCCCTTCTTGTCGGAGCTTCTTTTAATCAGATAACGGAAATAGTAAGTGTTAACAAAAAGTATCGTTGATCAATCAAGAGGTTAATTCCTTGTCGAAATGGCGGGAGTTTCTAGTCGCCGGCACAATTCCGTTCACCCTCGGAACTCCGTTTCCCCGGCAGCAGGCAGCGTCGCTAGCACGCCCCGCCCCCTCTCAACGTTGATTGGCTCCCTCAGGAGCGCGCCTTCATTAAATTGTTCTGATGCGGTCTCTGATTGGCTGATATAGCCTGTCTTTTGTCAAAATGGAACAACCTCTTTAAATACACCACGCCTTCATCGAATATAAATGAGAGGCTAGAGGTCAGCTGATGGCTAGATTTTATGAAATATTTACCTGATAAATACTAAAACAATTTTGTATGAAGGCTGTTAAAACTGAGGTGGAGTAATTCCTCATTGAATCGTCAAATCAATGACTAAACCCATTGTCTGGACTCCATTTTGAACAGGTCTGGTTAAACAATAGGTCCTGCGTGTATAATGCAATACAGTGCTTGCCACAAGGCAATTTTCTGAATGCTTATCGATCTTACAGCATCAATGAATTGAACTGGAATTGTAAAGTAGCATTTATTATGGTTTACAACGTTGTCAGTTATAAACATGGGCAAATTATATTATAAATATTTTAAAAAGCATTGTTTGCTTGCATGTGATAAGCCAATTTAAGATCTAAGATCCCGAAAGGGCATCATATTTAATACAAAATGGCACATCTAGACATCAATCTGCATAAAGCTACACATTTAACACATTTTTAAAATGGCCTGTAAACCTAAAAAATAAAGCAGAAGGATATGGAAACATGCAAAAGTAAAGTTCAACTGCATAAATTGGAAACAGTAAGTTGCCCAAAACATTTCCAGCATGTGAATTGCAATACACACTCCCTGCAATAGCCAGAACTTGCCACACAACTTTGAAAAAAATCTCTCAATTCATTTCAGAAATCACTTAAAACAGCAGACTTTAAAGAACTTTAAAAGTGAACAAAGATTTTGCAGTAAATAAGTTTTTCTCCTCATTTGCTGAAATGTGATATTTGCGTAAATAGGTCAAGAGAACCTTAGAATAATCTTGAAAGTTTAGCTAATCTGAAGACAGAAATCATGTGCATTTTGACAAAATTATTACAAATGAGCTATCTCAGAGCAGGATTTTCTCCTGTGCAAATCTTCTTTAAAGGAGGGGCTCCTGATTCATCCGGCTCCTCCTGTTGATTAAAAAGAAACATTTTTAAAGCACTTCAAATTCACATACATTTTACATCATGCAACAACAGACCCCAGAAATAGAAATTATTATTTAATCAAAGAAAATATTTTGGTCTTAGTTGAATCAGTTCTCAGAAAGTGAACCTGTGTGTCTGGGGCGCTCCGTCTAACAGCTCCCGATGAAAGAAGGTCCTCTTTGATGAGAGTGGGAGGCTCATCAGCTCCATCCTGTCCTGAATGAATTGGCTCTGCATTCAGAGGATAGAGTGGAAATATATAATTATTAACGCAGCTTTGAGAGTAATTAAGTAATAATAATAATATAATAATTAAGAGTAATTGTTTAAGATTGTTACCACTGAACTCGAGGATTTATACAAATTAATACTCTAATACAGTGATACTCAATTTACAGACCGCCGGCCAAATCTGGCCCCCGATAGGGTACCAGGTGGGCCCCATCCATTTTCTAATTCAAAATAAAAATAAAGTGATTCACACTGGGAATTATTTTTTACTTTTAGTATATATAAGGTGCCAGAGTGCATAAAACAGCATCAAAACAGAGTTTTTTTTATTAAAAAAAGGGCCAGTGGAGGATACCTGTACCTCCCGACAAAGGGCCTAGCTAAGCCCCTAATGTCCTAAAATCCTAGAAATGTGCCAAAACCCTAGAAATGTTCTACAATCCTAAAAACGTCCTAAAATCCCGGAATTATCCAAAAATCCTGGAAAAGTCCTAAAATCAAATGATGTCCTTAAATCCTAGAAATATCCTAAAATCTGAGAAATGTCCTAAAATCCTAGAAATTTCCTAAATCGTACAGAGGCGTTCTAAAATCCGAGAAATGTCCTTTAATTATAGAAACATCCTAAACCCTACAAATGCACTAAAGTCCTTGAAACATTCTAAAATCCAATAGTCGTCCTAAAATCGTAGAAACATCCTAAAATCCGAGAAACATACTAAAATCTTAGAAACGAATGTGGCTCAGGTGCCCAGTAGCTCATTTGGTAGCGCAGGCGCCCCATGTACAGAGGCCGTGTCCTCGCTGGCCGCAGGTTTGATTCAAACCACGTCCTCTCTCTCCCCCCTTTTCGCTTAAGCTGTCCTCTTAATAGACAAGCGAGTTGAGTGTCCATGCTCCACTACATCTTTTACGTGTACCTTTTTTAAATTACAGGAAAAATGCGTAAAATTTTGTGAAAACATGTTCGAGAAAGCCATCCACATACCGTCCACACTCTCCTGGCCCAGCATTGGTGGCTGAGAGTCCTCGGCTCGGAGGCTGGAGGTATGCGGAGGGCTGACCTGCTGCGAGCTGGAAGTGCTGCTGCTGTTATCCATTTTAGGCTGGTAGACGTCTGACAGAAAACTCTGGTTGCTGTTTTCATCTGAGACGGAGAGCACAAGAGTTGAATATCAAGTTGCATGTTTTTAGTTTGTATTTTATTTGACTGTGTGATATTTTTGACATAAAAAATCGTATGTGATCAAGAAGACAGACACACATTTGTTCCTAATCACAAGGGCAGCAATAATTAAACAGGTTAGAAAAATGAAAACTTGATTCATTCTTAATGGAAGAATCTTTTAAATGAAACAGAAAAAAACAAACAAACAAACACTGAAATTAGAAACCAGGTCTATATCTCCTAAGAAACATGGATGACATATAAAACACGTAATATTTCCAATGACTTTTGTTAGATATCATAACTAAGATAAATGTACTAATGTCTTTGTTTATGCACATGGAGGCACACTCACACATATTGATGTGTGTCTGTGTGTATGCATGTGTTTACAGTACCCTTTGTCATGTCCTATGCAGGCCAAATATATCTCGTTGCTTTAATATATTTGTTATTGGTGAATTATACTTTATAAATTAAAAAGTTGTGTAACCAGTTAATTTTTTAATGCGAACTTACATATATGTACCAGTTACATTTATTTATTTATTTTATTGTATTATATTATGTGTTTTGTATTTTTTACCTTCTGTAGTTTTTATTCTTTTTTTTTATAGTGGTCGGTAACTCCGGTTACTGTTACTGTTATATAATTTAATTAAAATGCAAATGCAAATGCAAAAAAAAAAAATGATATGCATACAATGGCTCCAGTATTGTATTATATACCGTCACAAAACTCACCAGTGAAATCCAGTAAAGAATTAGTGTTTTCCAGGACCACATCTTTCAGTCCTCTAGCATCTCCACCTGTGGATTTGGTGCGATATATCTGATAAAAAAAGAGGGGATTGCAAATCAGACAGGACTGATTTTAGTAAATGCTTAAAGGCGATAATATTTATTATTTATTTTTTTTACATGGCAGAGGCGCCCACCTGCTTTGTCTCTGTTACCGGCACCCACTTGAATATGCGTAAGGATGTGTCTCCAACTGTCACCCATTTCTTCTCCCTGGGGATGAGATTAGTTTGATTTATTTTGGAAATGAGCTCCGTTTAGGTGTCACACCACACCATCTGCTCTAACAGCATTAATCTATATCATGACACACAATAGGATACATGCTCGTGTCCTCTCTGTCCACAGCAAGGATGACAGCTGATCAACTATCCTATCAGGCTTATTCACAGCCATCGTTTACTCTGAACGAGCGTGTAAAAACCGCGGGGACTTGTCCTGAGGGGTTCATTGATTTCACTGTTATGTGACTCCGGGACAGTCGTCTACATTACGGCGCGCGGCATGTCAGGCTGTGGCCATATTGACAGCTCTCGGCGGAAAAAACTCGGCTAGCTCCGCCTCTCCTGTCAACCCGCGGCGTTGATTGGTCAGCAGCGCTGTCAATCATCTAACTTTTCCGACTGAAGTTTGTTGAGCGACGCAGCAGATATCAGCCTACAGTCTACTAATACATTTCCCTCCATATTGTCCCCCAGACAGCCTACATACCATTTGCGCACCTTCTCGATGGCCGCCAGGACCTTTTTAATGTCATCTTTGGCCCGACTTCGGGTCTCAGCGCGGCCTGATCGTCCCGACATCTTGATGCTGTTATGATTCATCTACAGATGCATCTGAAAACTTCAAGACCAAGCCCCAGTCCTCCGTTACAGCGCTAGTCTCGCGAGATTTCCGTGTATTTTTTTTTTCTTTCTTCTCTTTCTCTTTTTTTTGGGCTTCATCCTCTTCAGTATGTTCATACTGTATGTAGGCTACTGTAATGATTTGTGGCCGCTTAGTTAAATATTGATATATTATTTATTAATCTGGAGCTGTTCAAAATTCATCGGTGGTACAAAATAATGTATTTGTAACTGTTGCTTAGGGACTGTTCTTTATTTATAAGAGGGAAGGAAGTGGTGCAAAAAGGGAGAGGAATATATATATATATGTAATTAAATGTAATTATATATATTTTTAAGATTATTTGGGATTTTTTTTGCCTGTATTTGATATGACAGCTTAAGCATGAAAGGAGGAGAGAGAGGGGATGACATGCAGCAAAGGATTGAGATTACGATTGAACCCGCAGCCACGGCAGCAAGGACATAGCCTCTACCAACTCAGCTACTGGGCGCCCCATTTAATCATTTTTTAAGCGCTGTGTAGGGACTTGTGTTTTTTATTTTACAGAATACAAAAAGTGCTTGGAGACTTTGTATTTATTTTACCACAGACATTTTTTATAAGTCATCAAAATTACACAATTTATAATAGCCAGAAAAAGTAAGAAACAGAAATTGTTGTTCGATTTTCAAATTTCTGACAGTCCTTGGACACGTCACCTGTGACAAATACTTCTGTCAGAAAACATAAACATCCCCTAAGTCTCCTGGGGAGACTTAAAGAAAGAAACAGTACCTGATCAAAATGTTGATGATTACAAAGGCAGTTTCTTCAAAATATATTCTTTTCAGTAAAAAGTTTAGGCTAGATGTAAAATATAACACTCATTCTGTTGTTTTCCAAATTCCTTCCATTCAGAAATGCCTTCTTTTGGCATAGCCTGTAACTGCACATTTTTCAGCATTTAAAAAATTTGTTAAAATTAATCAAGTCTAATAAGTTACATTACTTAATTAAAATTGTTACATTACTGATTTTTTTCTCCAGGGTAACCGCATACATTTTAAAGGAATCTTACCAACACTGCTTTTATAGTGAAGTACACATTTACAATTTTGAAGTACTTCTATTTTACATGAGTAATTCCATTTATGCTACTCTGTACAACTACTTCACAACAACTCAGCAATATTGTGCTATTTATTTAACTATATATACAGTATGTAACCATCATTTTTGGCCTGTGGCCCTGTACAATGAAATAAGGGCTGCATGGTGGACAACAAAAAATCATATAGTGATTATTTTGACAGATATTGCGATTGCGTTACAAATTACAGTAATTTTTTGTATTTCATCTTCACTAAAAATATTAAATACAAAATATTTGATCAACTAATGATTCCCATCCTGTTTGTCCTGTACAAAAAATAGGGCTGTGCAATATACATTAGAAAAAAATTGCAAATATAATTACCAGATATTGCAATTGTGATATTAGTCATGTTTTTAACGGGAGAGGCAATTTTTTATATGGCCTGCCACCGGTAAAGGTGGTCGAGTAGCTCAGGCTGTTTGATGACACTCGGAGAAGCTGCTTGACATCTTTCTTGATCCATTTTCTTGATATTTTGACATTACATCAATTTATTCATTCATTCATTTTTTTACATTGTGGTACTGCTATTTTTACTTCAAAACCTGAGTACTTTTTCTAATGTTTATTTATCAATTTGATTGTGATGTATATTAGTGGGTACTAGAGTGATCACTCTATTTTCTTTGCTATTTTATCTATTATTTTGTATTTTTGCAGACAAGAAACTCTGGCTTTACCTTTTCCACTGTAAAAATCTTTGTAAAAATTGTAGCTCTCATGTTTGACCAGTACATGGCAGCATTGCGTCGTGCAGAGCAAACAGGCTCCTCCTTCAGACTGAGAGCAAAGTCTATGGTTGTGTGTTTTTACAGTCTGTGTTTGAGTCTGCTGCAGTTTTGATTTATTAATGATAAGAATGATCACCGGAAGTTGATCAGCCATTGCTTGCATGTATCCTTTAAGTAGCAAACTGCTGTGGCTCTACCTACACTGATCTGAGTGTGGTTTGCATTTGTATAGCCACAGGGAAAAGCTCGAATAAAATGTTGTTTAGTGACAAAAAGGGAACAAAGACGTAGCATAAACTCTCCCACTAAGTAATCAATACTCGATAACATACTGTTCTTTATCACTGCTCAGATATTTCTGATAGTGGCACGCTTCACTGACAATGTGCAGTGCCAGTCTGTTCTTTGAAAAGTTGTACTGGCACTAATCAGGACACCACAAGAGAAATAATGTCTTCATTTGCTGCAGAGCATATAGCATTAAGTTTTATATTGTTAGTGACTTTGAATTTCGGCAAAATGTGATGTTACATGATGCATAAGATATTAAACTGTATTCAGACTTCTAAAGGTTCAGCTTGTGCCTTTGTGTCAGTATCCACTGTGCTCCTCATGTTGAAGCTCCTGATGACATTATTAAAATAAAACCTTTTCCACATTATATTACTATGACCAGAACAAAAGGGCAGGGATTTTGATGTATACCATACATTTTTACTGTTTACAACAATACGCATAATTTCTACATCAATGATAAATGCAATCTTTACATCTATTGTCCTTTTTTTGTCTCAAATAACTTCTGCAATAAAACACACAGCAACAGCCTTACAGCATATTTTCCCAGCATCACTTGAATCATGTGAGGCTGAATATTAGTGACTGACTCCACCGACATATTTTTGTAAAGACTCATATGTCATATCTGTATGATAAGACTGCAGGAGTATTTTTTGGACAAAGCTTGAAAACAAAAATCACAACATATTATTGATGGTGTGGGCGGGAACCTGCTGCAGCCAGTGGCTGATAGCACTGGGAGGAGTCAATGACAGTTGCCAGAGAAAATATCAAAATTACAACAAAGCTCATCAGCATGCAGCTGAAGGGTGTGTCCTCATACCTGCTGCAGAAGGTCAGGCATGTCTCTGTGAGGACTCTGGGTGTAAAGGCTTCCAGTACACACTGTGTGTTTTCTGCAGCTCGCTGCAGAACAGAGTGTTTTGAAGACAGATTTTACGATCTGTAAATTTCACACAATTTGTAGCACACAGCACTTCTGGTTTTTGTTGAGCGTCTCGAGTTAAGAGTATGAGAGTTTGCAAAATATATTTCATATAATCTTTTAGATAAAACTGACCATGTATCGCATCACAGTAGTATTGATAATACACACCACCACACCACCCAGTATTCAAAAAGGCATACTAAAAGTGTATCCCCCAATATATTGATGAAAAATATAAACAAAAAAAAGCGATTCTACAGACGACCATTCACCACTGTCCGAAAATAATGCTTAGCAAATATAGGCCTAATCATGATAATAAACTTAACAATTTGCCATTAATTTCATTAGTGGTTCCAATAATATGGTGGACTGCATTTTTGCTTGTGGTTTTTCCAAGTGGTATTGCCTTACCCAAGCAGGACATGGCTCATGGGCATTTAATTTTTAATGTCTTTATTATATTTGTCAGATGGCCTGCACAAAGTTTGAATAGTGTCAATTATTTATGTCACGCTATATGTGTAATATTTGTAGCTACGGGGAAGGCCAAAAGACAAAAAAAAAAAAGAAAAAAACAGAAAGAAAAAAAAGTCACATCTCAGGCAACCCCCCCCCTTCTGATAAACAGCAAACAGCCCCTTATTATCTTATTAAACTGTTATACAGTCCATAGTTGCAGCACGGGCCTTTATTTTGAAAAGCGGAAGTGTCCTCTTCTTGTAAGCGTGTCTCACTTCACACTGGTGCCGCTCAGGCTGCTCCTGTCATTGACTGGGGTGGTGGACAGAGACGCCAAATGATCCAGTGAGCGGGGCGACGAGTCCAGCACAGCATGGACTGCTGCCCGCCATAGTTAGCGCAGCTTTTATTTTTTATACATATTTTTTACAGTGTAGCCTGTTTATCGAGCGAAAGTTTTTTTTTTTCTTTCGCTGCAGCTTTGAAAAACAGACGACAATGGATCGAGTGAAAAGCTCCATGCAGCAAGTACCCAACGCTATCCCCAAAGTGATCCGACGGACTGGAGGGGCAAACAGCCTGGAGCTGGAGAAGGAAAACTTTGAGAGAGGGCAGGTATGGAGCACGGGGTGGGGGGCACACTGTAATAACATTGTTCTCCTGAAAGCGTGGGATAAGGGTGCTGGCTGAGAGCCGCTTTATACGGTGAAAGGATAATAGTCATGCCAGGATGTTTGCTGTCAGCTCCTGAATTAAACTATGCATTGTGGGATTTTGTTCAGAGCTCAGAAATTGACACAGAGTAACCAAAGTTTTATCATTTTGGGGTGAAAATCCATTAAATTTGATGCTCCACTGTCTCTGTGCTTGATCCAGATAATTGTTTATTCCAGCGTTGGTCTCCCTGATGTCTGTGTGTGATCAGCAGAGATACCAATGAGTCCACTGTACAACAAAAGAGCTGTTGAAATGTAGGTCAATGGCCTTTTGAATTCAGATAACTGTGTTGTTTAGCCTATCTGTGGGACACACCAGACACGAGGGAGGCAAGGTGAAGCTTGGTGGAGCTGTGTCATGTGTATGACAGGCTGTCAGTGCCTGCTGTAGGCCCCACATGTGATGATGACGGTGATGAGATCTTAATTGGGAATGTGTTTTTCCTTGTTTGTTTTGTGTCTGTTATCTCCGCTGGTGAATAATGAATGCTCTGTAGCTTTCAGAGCAACATCTGACTTTGCATGAAGTGCTCTCCCAGAGAGCATATGTATGTAGGCTGCTGTTATGCTGTGGAGCCTGCTGCTTCCTGCCTGGTGGTCTCCCCTCCCCTCTCCCCAGACCAGGCACAGGGGAGGGAAAGGGGGCAGAAAGTAGGTCAGATGAATCAAAGCAGCACAAACTGTCGTGCTGCAACGTGCTTCTCCTGTTTTACAGCCGCTGCTAAATTGGACAGTAGGTATTTGGCCAGTCTGTGTCTGGATGGTCGCATACAGTTTGCTTTCCCCCTCCTCCTCTCAGACCCCCACGCCTCTCCCATCCGGGACAGTAGCCGCATAGATTAGAGGCTGGGAGAGACGCATGCATGGCTTTGTGTGTCCCGAGCCAAGCCTGGTCACTAGGTCACTGTCAGGCTCCTGAGATCACACCCTCTGGAAGTGTGTCAGGGCAAAATGGTGTCCAGGAGAGTTTGCCCAGATCATTTTAATGAAACATAGAGCTTTGCAGTTCATCAGCTTTTATTAAGGAGGGTGAAAATATTTGTGCAGAATGAAACAAGCCCAAGTTTGATTTTCTTTTATTTATTGGTGTTCAAACATGTCCAGACACAGGGTGACGCATTCAGCTGTTATGTTCTTTATAGCAATACTGCCAGTTTCTCTTCTTTTAAGTTATGTTGGCACACGGAGTACTGATGACAATTTGTTACCCTGTAGTCCTGGTGTTTCCTTTTTTCTCTCGTGCGGTTGATTTCTGACCGGACCCCGTGGCAGGCGGTGCAGGAATCAATGAATCTGCTGTCTACTTTACAGGGGATCAGCGAGAGATAATCTCATCTGATCTGTTGTGCTCTAAAGCTGCCTAAATCTGCTGGGTGGCTTTCACCTCCTGTCTGTGTCTGCAAATCTGTCTGTCTGCATATCTGTCTGTCGTCTGCAGCCGTCTCTTTTAGCAATAGGGGCGCACTGGGAGGAGAGTTAAACCAGGCAAATGTTTGCGCTCCCCCAAAAACATTGGGAAAAGATGTTGCTGGTACACTTTTCAATGACAATTATAAGCCCCGCGAGGCCCAGACACACCAAACTGTCATCAAAGAACAAGTGGCAACAAAGGCAGACTTTGTGTTGCCGCATGTCGCCTGTGTCTCGGCCAACTAGTTCAGCCCAAAATTCCTAGTCAACTAGTATGTACAATTTGCGTCTGCTCTGTATGATGGGAAATAACTCTTCATAGCAGCAGGCGGCGGTATTCTCAGGGATTCCCACAAATTAATTTATTTGCGGTGGCCTGCCACAATTAAAACATCTGCCGCCAGGTATTGATTTTATATTTTTGGAGCTGGACCGTTCATAAGGAGTACTACTGGAATATATATTCCGTTTGGTTATTGATTGCACCACACTCTCTGAGCACAGAGCATAGTCTTGACTAGGGCTGGAAAAACGAATGGATAAAATCAATTATTCGTTGTGTCGCGCGATTATTACGTCACTCGCTGTGTCGCGGGACTGTTAACGTCATATGCAGGCGAGAGAAGCTGGTGTTTTGAAGACACATGGCGGGGCAGACAGGATGTTTCGTACAAAAACTTCCAAAGTTTGGGAGCTGCAATAAATGCAAAAGAGACACGGCATGGCATGCGAGCGCGACGGTTATGATGCAGTATCTAAAACGAAAGCGAAAGTGGGAGGAGAGTCGTTGATTGATCGAAAAATAATCAACCGATTAATCGATTATCAAAATAATCGTTAGTTGCAGCCCTAGTCTTGACACAGACAGAGCAGTAGAACACCAGGTGCACTGAAACTGAAACCTAACTGTTAATTGCACCGGGTCTAAAAGTTGCTGTCACTCACTTCTGCAGCAGCTGCTCCTCTCAGTTATCGATCTAATCTGATCAGCTCTGATCGGATCAACAGATCAATCCCCCCCCACACACACACACACACACAGCTCAAACTCCTCAAGCTGCTGTTGACAGAACTCATGACGAGTTCTGCCTGCAGTGCATGGACTCACAAAAACGTCCAAATTTTGAAAGGGGACACAGAATGATAAAAGAAACACACAGGATTAACAAAAACAAAAAAAGAGGAGAAGTTTGCTTACCCTCTATATGACAGCTCAAATACTCAGATGTGTGTATGTGTGTGCATTGTGTTGTTAATTTTATTTACAATGATTATGACGTTTGATTAAACGCAAAGCGCAATCGACTGAATGCATTTTTATGGGGGCACGTGTGACCCCTCAGGGTCTAGGATTGCCACTGCTTAGCCATGAAGTACAGTGAAAGCTTATTGTATCAATTGATAAGTTATATATAGTATAGTGTTATATATAGTGTCATATATGAATTTCTTCCATGTTATTTGGACAGACTGAGGCAAGAAACGTTGCTGTTGTTAAAGTTTGTTGCTACCTGTAAGTGTGAGTGTGTTTGTGACAGAGCAGGTAAACTTTTTATTTGGTTTTAATACATGTAGAATAGTTTGTCTGGAGTGACGACTGTGCAACAGTTACATGAATATGAGCAGTGTGCGCTGCAGACAGCAGGGTCACCTACTTAAAAGCCATAGCTGTGTAAAACGCTGATTCTGAGAAGTGTTCGCCTATCTCTTTGTCGAGTTGGGTAAACAACCAGGGTGTGTTCAAAATCCTCTCCGTCACAGTGTCCGCACTGGTTTATAAAAAGAACGAAACAGGGCAGCCGGATAGCTCACAGCGCTTTCTTTTAATGACATGTTTTGCCTCATAATAGCAGCTGACTCTTTAATTTAGAGTTTAGGGGGGATTTATTCTTTGGTGTGTTTGTCTCAAACGTCATTGCATGTTTTGCTGTTCTGTTTATTCACAATAGCAGTAAGAACACCAACAAGTAAATAACAGGTTGGCACCAGACACTATATATGTTATAATCTTTATCGTGAAGCTCCAAAATGTCAGAGATGCCGAGTCTCTGAGCTGTCAGAGGCCAGGAGAGGTTTTTCATTTGAAAGCTGGTGTAGGTAGTAATCTCTGGACCCATATGAGCCATAATTAGTGCTTGTGGAAAACTTCTGGGGCACCAGTTCCTCAGCTGGGACATACAGCGTGACTGTGACTGACACCACATTGTATGTTACATAATTAAGGCCATAAAATTAGACTCGTTCTCCTTTACTCGACCACACGAAGGTCAGCCCTGTTTGTATTTGAGTACATGTGTGTTTGGTAGTTGGTATCTTTCTATAGATGGTTTTTGACTTAACCAAAGTAAACATTCTTATTTCCTGTTGGATTTTTGTTCAGTGTATGTGGATCTCTTCAGCTGACAGGAAGTAAACTTGGACGCAAGCTGTACACTAGCAATGTAGTTACAGTTAAACTGTTTATCTCACTGTGCCGTCAATATTGTGGTTGGTTTGCATTCGTCCTACTACAACTTTTCAACTGATTATCCATTACTTTAGCTAACTATTTCAACAGTTATGCAGTCTCAAACGTAACAGTGTTTCGGTGTGTTGCAGCCTACAAAGTGTTTATTTGAACATGAAAAATCTGTTTATGTTCCTTTTTTTGGAGTATCCCGTTGATGTGTTTGAGCATGTAAACAACATACTCCATTCATGAGAAACCTGAATATGCTAGCTGGAGTACTACGAAAGAACCTGGGATATATATACGAGGAATACAAAAAGAAATTCAAAAAATCCAAAGAATCCAAAAATAGGGAAAACTCACGATGAATCGAAGTACAGGTGGACCGCATTAAACAATAGCAAAACAATACCATAACATCTGCTTACAAACTCTTTTACACAACTTTATAATCTAACTCATATTTACCCAGTCATATGTTCAATACTTCCCACACATATGTATTTTCACTAAAACTCTTCCATTTAAAACACAATGTCACGTACGTAGAAACAGCTCACCTGGGTAAGGATGTGCTTTTGATCTCTGCTCAAAAAAACTCCTGCACACTGACTAAAAAAAATCAGTACTTTAAAGCATGTATTGGTACCAGACCTTTATCAGGCAAACTTTGTCCCTAGGTTGTGTTTTGCTCGCCCCTCTCCAACGCACGTGTTTGGAAATACATGTTGCAGAGTTTTCTTTTGTTCTGATCTCTGCTTGATGGAAGCATTGACAGGGTTTAAATGTGTTTAAATGTGCGTGCTTACTCAGGTGCGCTACTTGTATACTAAAAAGTTAAAATTAAGTAGTTCATAGCGAAAATGCATGTGTTTTGGAAGTACTGAGCATGACTTGACTGCTTGAGATGAGGGCGCAAGATTCAAAATCTTTACCGAAATCTAAATATAATAAGGCTATAACATGACAACAATGACTTTTCTTGTCTTGGTTAGTAGCAGAGAACAGCAGATTGTCGGTAGAGCAAGCAAAAAAAGCACAGCGGGTACTGCAGAAAATGAAAACGAAGTGAGTTGATATGTATTGAATCAATATTTTCAACAACATGTAGAAGCATGTGAGAAAAGCAGTTTTCTTCACGGATTTAAAGTAGCACAGGGTGAGTAATTGATGAAAGGATCATTTTGTGTTTGAAGTTTCCCTTGAATCACATTAGTAGATCACGCCATAATTTCCCCACCTAACTATAGCAACTGCACAAGTAACCCCTTGTGAACAAGTACCTCCGGTTGGGACTCACTCGTCCCACTGTATGTGTGGACCTGCATTAATGGACACTCCTCGTCCTCCTGCCCTGCACCCTCTTTTAGTGCTGTTTGGTGCCCTGGCAGCTGTGGAATTCAGGGGTGGAGCGGGGTTGTGGCCCTCGGGCACAAGCAGGACTCAGCAGGGCGGACGTAGACAAGAATTTTTTAATCACCCGGTCTCTCTGCCTCTCTTCCTCCGCAGTCTTTTGTCTTTCTCTTTTCCTTGCTGTTCTCCCCTCCATCGCTCATTGTCTTGAATCTTCCTTCGCTTCCTATACATCCTGCAGTTGAAAATGCAAGGAAGTTATAGAGGGATATCCGCAAACATGCAGTAGACACACAGACCAGAATGCAAGCATGAAAGCTAGACCATTAAAAGCACTGAGGCAGCAGAAACAGCAGGCGGCGGTTTGTGGCCTCATTGCACCGACTGGCTGTAGAATAATAGAGCTGGACATGAGTGGCAGGTCAGTAAGTGGAACAAAGTGCACCGATGAGTTCCTGGCGGCGTTAACAATGGCTTTGATTTACAGGTTGTTTTGGAGTTCTCGTCTGTGTTTTGCAGCACAGTAAAGCGGAAAGGGAGAGAGACAGAGATGGAGTGTTGTCTTTGGTTTCACATGCAGCAAAGGTCAAGAGTCAGACTGAAACCTACATCATCGGTGTAAGCGTGCGGTATGCAAATCAGTCTGCCTCAACATGAGTGGCCTCATTTTAAATTTATCATTCAAACACAATACAGTCATCAGCCATGTGATATGTTCTACACTGACTATGCTGGCTAAAGAAAATATGACTATATTAATGTGGATATTTTCTAATATCTGTTATGGCATAACTCAAAATAATAACACATGAAGTAATAAAAGGGGTCTACAGTGTGATGAACTTTGTCCCATCACTCTACATTACAACAGATGAAACTGTTCATTGATATAAAAACAAAACTTGAGCTGAATTTGTAAGCTTTTGATTAATTACTTACTTGGGTTTTCAACAGGAGGTCTGTGACATCTAAGGGGGTCCTCGGAGTTTATGCAGAGGGGGCACCAAATTATATTTGATTTTTTCTTCTTCTAGAAGTTAATACATGTCTAAAAAACACATGAAGATGAATCCAGTATATCATAAGTCAAGATAAATTGGCCTATTTGTAAAAGACAAACAAAAACAAACACAACAAGGTTGCCCATGAATCATTGTCAGTTGGACCTATGATAGATGAGTATATGAATCTGTCAATAAGTATTCTTTTAATAGCTTAGTATTGTACACACCATATAAAGGCATGCTTATACATGGCACTTTAGACCACCATGCATGCTTTTGAAGACCTTTTTTAATGTGCAACTCAATTTTTATATATGTAGTGCGGGGTCCCTGTTTCATCCCTCTTTCAGCTAAGGGGTCCTTGGCCTGAAAAACATTGAAGATCTCTGGCTCAGAATCATGAATCTGCACATCAGAGGTTGTGCTTAATGATGAAGAATGAAAGTGAAAACCTCGTTATGGCTTAAATAAGCACAAAGGACACAAGCAGGATTTTACCTTTTCTTGTCTGATAGATGTCTGAGCCCAAATATGCTCTGCAAACCTGCTTTGATGCAGCAGACCAATGTAAGATTCCTATAGCATGTACAGACAGATGATAGAAACATCTGTACCATATGCTGGATCAGCCCTGTATTGGGGTTTAGCATTGGGACAGTAAGCCTAAAAAACTACACATCGTTAACTCAGTCAGTCTTTAGTGATGGGAGGAGATTTCAGCGTTAGAGGACTTTAACCCCTGTGCTCAGACCATGTTTTAGTTCAAAGTGCATTAATGTGATTTACTTTTATTACTGCAACCACATTTTTAATGTAAGATCGAAAGTTATCACACCAGGGATGTCAGCTGTAAATGCCGTAAGTGCACTAAATCTATAATTCCACAGTTAGGCTTATTTTTAACATTAAGAGTCGTTCATCTGTTAGTTTAATAACTGATTTGTTTGGTATCCAGAGACTATAGTGCTTAGCAGACTTAAATGTCGCTTTTAATTTGTGTAAGAAATCCATCATTCATAGTAATAATAATAACATAATTTATATAGCACCATTAAAAACTGTTTACAAAGTGCTTGTACAAACAAACAAAGCAAAGCAGAAGCGAGATACGCCAGAGGCAATATAACATTGGAAGCCAAACAGTAATGCCGAAGTAAAGCAAGACAGAAATAAGGTCAAATTAAACAAGAAATAAGATGCAAAAACCTATCAGAAAGAAGACAAATGATTATGAGAAATAGAGATAAAAAATTTTTTTAAAACATACCAAAAGCAAAGTAAATGCAGTAAAGAGAATAAAGCAGTTAACACATAATAATAATAATAATAATAATAATAATAACGATGATGATTATGATGATGATAATAATAATACCAATAATAATAATAATAATAATAATGTAGTGGTTAGCACTGTGGCCTCACAGCGAGAGTGTCCCAGGTTTGAATTGGGGTCGGGTTCGGTGTCGGGTTTCGGACCCCGGGTGGGCGGGCCCTTCTTTGCAGAGTTTGCATCTTCTCCCCTTGTCAGTGTGGGTTTTCTCCACATTCTCCGGCTTCCTCCCACAGTCCAAATGCGGATCGGGTTAACTGATGACTCTAAATTGACCAAAGGTGTGAATGTGAGTGAATGGTTGTCTGCCTCTGTGTGTCAGCCCTGCGATAGTCTGGAGTCCTGTCCAAGGTGTACCCTGCCTTTCGCCCCAAATTACAGCCGGGATAGGCTCCAGCCCCCCCATGACCCTTAAGAGGATAAGCAGTTATTGACAATGAATGAATGAATGAATAATAAAATGTAGGATCAATACAGGATAAAATGATTTTTTAAAATTTTTTAAAAAGGTATTTGGATCACGTGATGTCACCATTACATTGTAATGTTTGATACGTTGTCTCCTGCTCGTGTATGTCAGACAGAGTCAGATAAAACCTGCTGCATAATTTTCACTTTTTTTCATCACTCACTCCATGAATCTGTGATGAGGAAGGATGATACTCATTAGATGGTTTTTAATTGGAAAGAAGGTGATGAGATGACATATTTTAACATGAACACTTTTAGAAACAGGAGAAGAGGTTTTGGGTGGCTGAGTGAAAGCCAGGCGGAGACAGAGTGGAACCGCTGTATGTGAGAAATGCTCTGTCACGCTGCCCTCACAACGAAGGGCCCACGCCGTACCAGGAAGCGAAGAGACTCCTTGGAAAAGAGCCGGCATTGTCTGGAGACAGACTGTTTATGTCGAGCGGCCTGGAGGTATGATGTGCAGCCCCGATCGTATAATGAGTAGCATATTGATTATGGTGGCTGGCCTGGCCTCGGTCGATCAGCTGATGTTCTGCGATTCTATAGAAAGGCCTTTTTAAAACAGTGGTCTGGTTTTAAAAATGAACATTGTGGGCTTATTGTTAGATCTACATGACAAAAGTAGCATTACTATCCTCAGAAATTGCTGCTATAGCTGCAAAGATTATTCAGTCTTCAAAGTAATAACCAATTATTTTTTATCGATTAATCATGAAAGTAAATTGTCATGCAGAACTGTCAGAAAACTGTTTTCAGCCTCTGAATGTGTCTTTCTCTGTTTAACATGTTAAACTAAATATATCTTTGGGTTTTAGACTGACAAAACTAGACATCCAAAGACATCACCTTTAACTTTGAGAAACTGGGGTTGACATTTTTCATTTTTTTTTTTTTTTTTACATTTTGCAGACTAAACAATTAATTGTGTACTGTAATACACATAAAGCTAGTGAGTGTCACGTAATCAAACCAAATAAAACGGTAAATAAAATCACAGCTAGAAGCAAATAATCGATTGCTTCACCGCATCATTGGAGCACTGAAAAAAGTTTAGGCCAGCTCATCTTTGATCTGCAGTGCACCAGTTTGTCGCTTCATGTCACCGGCTTCTATTTAAAATGACTCGTAGCCTGTTGGTGTGTCGTTCGTAGTGAGAACACAGCATAAGTCGGGGATACTCTTCCTGCTTTGCCTGGGGGCCGCTCTGGAAAAATGACAGAAGGATTTAAAGGTATTTGAGGCTTACCCCAGCTTACTGTCAGTGTCCAAGCTCTGTTGTAATGTTTTTTTGTCATGCACTCTGGCACTGAATCAGTTTATTTTCATTGTGAACTAGAAAATAGTTAGCGGGCCACCTGGCACCCTACTGCAGGCCAGATTTCAGAGTATCACTGCAGTAAGTGGTGGTATTGAACTGGACTTCATCATTGAGATATGTTTCTAATATTCACAGTTTATAAAGGTGGTGGGCAAAATATGTGAAACACCACTCAATATAAAGCAGTCCAGTGTAACACCACTGACAACTGCAGCCATAACAAACATAAAGTTGAATGAATAATACCTCTCTGACGGTGACAGTGAAAACTGATATTATATGGCTTTTACAGGTGTACCTAATAAAGTAGCGACATTTATGGCTTATCATAACTGATAACACAAATGTATCCCCTGCATCCAGCATTTGTAACATGCAGCAGAAAGAAAAGATGATGTGAGTGATGGCTATACACTTTTCACCTCCACGGAGAAAACAATGTGAAGAGGTTGAGGAGGTGGGAGGAGAAGTGTCAGACATTTCTCTGTCAGTGGCTTGTTTCACATTTACTAAACATCTCTTTGACTAAATCAGTGAATAAAAAAATGTCTTCTTTTGTATAGATTTTAAGGAACCTGTAAAACAAAAATAGCAGGATAGGACTGCAGCAATTATGGTCAACCGGTGGGATTTCTGCATTAATTTATAAAAATTGGGATTATTATATTATATGTGAATTTAAATTTAGATTTATATGTTTTATAATAATAAAGTCAACAACAATTTAAAGTAACCCAGTAAGTCATGTCAGTGCGACAGTAAGCCAACAAGCACATTATTTACTATTATTATTATTATTACTATTATTATTTACCTTTGCGCTATTCCTACATGTCAAAATGTCTCATTAAAAAAAACACCTACTGTAAAATTGTAGTAAAACCTGATGCATCAGGCTCACATCAAACACAAACACAGCTGTAATGCCTGGAAGACAGAGGATGTTGGTTGGCAGTCTCAAAGAAACCAGATGGGGGCATCAGTTACCTAGAATTACTCTCATGGTAGAAACTGATCTTTATCCCCTTTTGCCATTTGAAACTTTCTTTCAAGGTTTCTTGTGTTTTTTTTATAAACATCTCTGCACACACAAAAATAAGACCCAAGGTCATTGTGACAAACAAAAAACTTAGTAAAACATTTGAGCATGTACAGGCCTGACGTGTCTTTTAAATCGGTATGATTTTAGCCGTGTTACAACAATAGCCACTTGTAGTCTTATTCTGTGTATGTAGTGTGTCTTTATTGTGGTGTTTGTAGCAAACTGGGCAGCAGAGGAGGCAGAGAAGTCTCCAAAATATTGTCGTGCAAATGACACTTTTATGAGTGTTAATACTGACAAAATACTGACATAAAACAAGGGCACATACTGTTATTGCTTGAATTAATTATTTATTTTGTAGTCATAGTTTGTAGTGTATGCCCTGAGTTTGTGTGTTGTTGGAATATTTCGAAAAACAAGTTCTTGACTGGGAAAATTCATCTGAACGGCCCCTCAGGTCGTTACACAACTTGGAAATTTGTTAAAAAGTTTGGTTCACGAGTTGCCGTCTTTTATGCAGAAACATGGCAGAGGAAAGTAAATGTTGAGTTGATGGTAATTAACTGTATTAATTCACATATGAAAACTAAATTCAATTAAATTTAAACTCTGGAAATAGGACCATCCAAGGAGCACTGGAATGCAGCATACGTCCCCTGCTGCAGGTCAGGTGAACCAATAAAAAGATAAAGCAATGACTAAGGGTGGCAGTATGGCTGTAAAATAACATCACAATATTTCAAGGTATTTTTGCAATAATGCTAATCTTGACAATATGGCAAAAATATTGAGAATATTTTATTAATAATTTTAAGAAAATGCAGTTGCAACAAAATAATGGTTACAGTTGTATATGCCAGTATTTATGATGTTATATATCTTTAAACCTACCGCTGAATCTAACTTTTACTTTATAATTGCACTTACCTGTTGGTGAAATGTAGGTAAACCAAAATCACTCCTATAACCATGGTTCTGCATAAAACCTACCTCTGCACTGGACCACATATACACTACTAACCTTGATACCTACCTGCAATGCTTGAATAAGAACAGAATCATTCCTCAAAAAATCAGACTTAAATTTGGTTAAAAACGATCTTGAAAAGGTCTTAAAAGGCATTAAAGTGTCTACCTGTAGACGCCATGCTATTAAAAAAGTACATCTATTTAAATTACTTAGTTGTATGATAGTATGACGTCGAAATATTGCCATTATCGTGATATAAATATTTCTTCTTTTCTTATTTTGTTAGAATTGTACAAGAGGTATTGCGATACACCTTAAGACCGCTTTGTAGGGTAGGTTCTTGCATTTTTATGCTGATACTGGTTGTCACATTGTCTCAAGTTAAAACATTTTGTTTTTATAAATATCAAAAAAGGAAAATGGCAAAGCTATCGATTAATAGCAGAGTTGTATAAACATGCAGAGAACAGAATATTAACTAATTAAAGGTCGCCTATACTATGCAGGAATTGTTGGCTACTGTTTGTAAACACAACATTCAAACTCAGCTCCTCCTCTCTATACTGCTTGTATGTACACTGTAAGCTAGTGTTTTACTAAAGGAGAAAGCAAAGTATAATTTAAACGTACATATCAATTCTGAATATCTGAAACGGTCTCAGTACTCACTTCCTGTGGTCTTGATATGCATCTGCCAGCTGCACTTCTCTCTCTTTCTCTTATTGTTAATGTTTACGCTCATTCTGCTGTCCTCTACTAACCAAGCAAAGAAAAGCTGTCATAGTCATTTTACAGCCTTGTATTTAGCTTTTAATATTTTTGTTTTAGCTTTTACACCCTTAACATTAATATTTTCACTGTGGGATTGGAAATGGTATTGAAAATTCATATTTTTCAAGGTATTGTATTGAAGTTAGAAATTCTAGTATTATGACAATAATTACTACTGCAAGCTACTGTAACATCGCTATATTTGTTGTCATGGAAAAACTGAATCAATTTAATTCAAATTGCTTTTTTGGCATGAATGTTATTTGAATGATATTGCCAAAGCATCAGATATAATACAATTCAGTAATGATATATTAAAATCATCAACAAAATGCATTGACTAAAATAAATATATAAATAAATAGGAACAAAAAAATGTCAGAAAAGTTGTTTGTTTAGAATTGGGGAAAAAAAACAACAAAAAGATTTAACACAAAATTGCAAATGTGGAGAAATAAAGAAAAGTAGGTTAAATTAACAAGTCAGGGTGTGAGCTTTGAGGAGACTAGTTCCCGCTGACAGGTTGTTGTGATGGTTGTTTTGTAGATATTGTATTTTTGTCTGTATTTTAGCAAGCTAGCGAAGCTAACCACCAATGTCTACCTACACCTACAATACAAAAGACAGTGGAAAATGCAGCTGTTTTCTCATTTCCTGGACTTCACCTCCCTTCCTGTAGGACCCCTGTCGGTCCGCGGACCCCAGCTTGAGACCCACCGGGTTTAAGCCATCCCTCTCTGCAGGCTCCATGCTACTATTGTCTAACTAGAGAGCGGGCTATTTGCAAAATAAAGGTAGCCTACTGTCTTGTTGTTAGGCGCTATGTGGACAGATACACAGCAGCAGGGTGGGTTTTAATGTGCAGCTGAAATGAGCGGGTATTATCAGCGGTAGTCCTCTTGTGTTTTCCCCCCGGACAGCTTCGGCTCCTCGGCGGTCGGATGCTGGAAGTCCTCGCCGCTCAGGGAGCACGCAGGGCTCGCAGAGAAAAAGCAGAAGGGACGCGGAAGGAAGAAAGGAAGGAAGCACGGATAGGGGAGCATTTTAATACCAAATCGGGACACATGTTGAGCTAACCCGCTCCACCTCCCCCCTCTTCTCCTCTCAGATGCATTTGTTGCCTCAATCGCTTTCCCGTTACTAATTACTCCGCGTTTGGATACAGCGGATCTCCTCTCGCTCTCTCTCCGGCTTTGAGGATCACCGTTTCTGTGGGACGATCATGGATCTCAGTAAAATCGTAAGTGCTGATGAACTGATTTCTTAAAAACAAACAAAAAAAATCACCCACAGCAACAAAAATACGAGGGAATTGCGAGGTTTTTGGAGGTGGAGGTGGGGGTGGTGTCTAAGAAGTCCTGTTGCACACACGCGCACACACACACACGCGGGGCTGTTTGCGCGATTACATGCAAGTTATGCTTCATGCAAGCAGGGGCTTGTTGCTGTCTTATTGCAGTTAAATGTGACCGTGGGAAGTTTTTTTTTTTTTTTTTTATTGTGGAGGAAAAGGCATGAAGGTCTGAGTAATAATCTGGGGCAGAGGGTCCTTGAAGGGGTCCCAGCTGAATGGAAGGACAGTTTAAATCCACTTTATTGTGGAAATAATCAGAATAAGTCACTGAGATCACACATTTATATCCACTTACACTGCACAAAGACTGTAAACAAGGCTGATACAGTCACCAAAACTGTATCCTATGTTGTGGAAAGGGTTTGCAGCTTTAACCGAGTCTATTTTGGGGTCCAGACATGAAAATGTCTGAGATGTGCTCCTCTGTTGCCCAGAGCAGTTCTGCTTTTCACACGGCTCAGTCTCCAGCTGCAGGTTAGTGGGGAAAAAAGTTGAGCTAAGCACAGCTTCAGTGTGCCATGAATGTCAATTACAGATTGTATTGATGTCTGTTGGAGAGAAACCTTAGAGACAGAGCGTGTCTTTGTATAACTTTCAGCTTGTTACACAAATTAAAGAGACACTAGGTGTGAATTTAAAGTCAGGCTAGATGGTATGTCCTGTTTAAGCGGTGCAAAAGCTAAACAAACTCAAATCTTGAGTGTATTTATTCTCCTTTTGGCTCAGAGTGATGCGGTCGAGGCTAACAGGCAGGCTAACGTGTACTGGAGCAGGTGCACATAAGCCAAAGCAACAAGACCGGCCTTTCACTGCCAACATGGATGGATGGGTGTACTTTTAGCCCTTGTATAGTAGGTGTGGGGGAGGGTGGGTGATAAAAGCACACCAGAGTCCTCTTTCCACTGATCCTCAGCTAAATGGAGACTGTGAGAAGTTTGTCCTGAAGGAAATACTCTGAAAAACAAAGAAATGGTGCACATTCACAGTAGCGAATGTATGAAGCGGTACAGACAGTTTCTTTTGATAACTGGAACAGGAAAAATCTCTGAAATAAATCCCAGCTGCCCACATGGAGTCAGTCGGGGCATGTAGCGCAGACATGGCGTAGGTGTAGTGATGGAAAATCTCTTCCTGTGGATCTCCATTTAGTTGCACTTTGCAGGTTATCTGAGACAAACCTCTTGATGTTATTGGGAAATGTTCAGTATAGTGGACATAACAGAGCTCCTCAAGGCTGTCCTCCTTGGTTGCCCTCTTCTTTCTGCCACTATGTTTAGGCTGTTTGGCATGTAGTGAGACACAGTGGTATGAAAACAAAGTCCAAATAGATGCAAGTGGACTCTACATTCCAACGCTGCGTAGAAGTTGAGCCAAATTCTTGCTGGTTTTAAAGAGTTTTGAGGAACTTGATTGCACGACAGATTACAGATTTATGTAGCTGCATGATGTTGAAATTTTTCAAGATGTCCTATAAATGATTATTTTTAGTGTTACTGCAAATTTTCATTTCCCTACTGAAGCTGCAGTGGTAGGGTTTTCTTATTAGGGCCTTCTGTAGGTTTAAAAAACAAAATTTCAATATTTTTTAGTGCCACCAAACTCTGAGATGTCAGGAAAGTGAGAATCAACAAAAAGTCCCCCGCTAAAATTGAACAAAGGATGCTGCAACTTATGTGATGCATTTAGGACCGCTATGTTGTAACATTTTTTTTTGTAAATATAAAAAAAATGGCAAAATTGTCAATTAATAGTACAGTTGTATAAATATGCAGAGCATGAAATATGAACTGATTAAAGGTAGCCTATACTGTGCAGGAATTGTTGGCCGCTCAGCTCCTCCTCTTTACACTGCTTGTGTGTGCGCTGCAAGATAGTGTCAAAAATGTCATTTTATCAGCACATATCAGCTCTGAATATTTGAAAAGGTTTCAGTACTCACTTCCTGTAGTCTTGATACACATCCTTCTCTCCGTTATTCTTAATGTTTACTACAGTGATTCTGCTGTTCTCTATTAACCAAGAAAAGAAAAGTTGTCATTGTCATTTTATGGCCTTGCTATATTTATCTTTTACTAAAAATGTTGACTTTCATGCCCTCAATATCCATTTTTCTCACTTTGGGATTGGAAATTGCATTGAATATTGAATTTGAGTATTATGATAACACTACTGCAAGCTACTGTAACATCACTATTTTTGTTGCAATGGAAAAGCTGATACTTAACCAAGCTAATGAAGCTAACCGCCAACACAGACTCTAACAAAAAACAGGCCATCTTGATGATGTTTGTCATCCTCTCCTTCATCAGTGCAGTAAAAGTGAAAGCCAGCCCCAGATACACTTTCGTTGTGGAACATTTTTTGTCTGCTTAGTGTTTTGCCTAACTATATTTGCGTGTCTTTCGGTGTGTGACCGCAACTGTCGTAGCTTCCCCTTAGATGTGTGCTGCTTGCGGTCGCTACCACATGCCAGAAAATACAGGCAGAGGGCAGAGTCACTGCAGATAAATACATCGCCACACAGTAAGAGTGGGTTATAAGTGATGATTAAGAGGGATTACTTTTGTAAGAGTCTATAAATGTGTTTTTAGGAGGGTCATGCATTGTACACCTTTAAGAACTGACTTATACTGTATGTGGAGTTGAAATGATCACATTCACAGCGATGAGAACATTTACTTGGCAGCAATTTTGATGGTTGATTGATCATTTTAGTTATGTTTAAAGCAAAAAAAGACACCATAAAGATGCGTCAATGTGAATATTTGCTGATTTTCTTTGTCCTCAGCATTGGTAACATGAATATCTTTAGGTTTGGGACTTTTGTTCATACAAAACAAACATTGAAAACATTACCTTGAGCTCTGGGAAAATATATGTGCATTTTCTTACGTTTTACTGACCAAACAATTCAGCAATCAAGAAAATAAGCTTCAGATCCGTTGATAATGAAAATAATCTTTAGTTACAGCTCCACATGTCACAAGCAAACAGAAAAGAAAGAAATGAAACAAAAGCACCTGATTCATTTGTTAGCATCAGATTTGTCATCATCTTATCAAAACAGGGCAATATCAGACATTAAGCACAATACTACAATTTGTATTTTATAAGAAGCTGTTTTTTTATGTTACTGAGAAGATAAGTCGCTCAGGTATAGCTCCATCATTGTTCAAAGTCAAAAAATGCCATACCTTATGGTGTTAGTTTTAATAAATATATGAATTTAAGTAGCATGAAATATAACAATTTAAAATTAAGGAAAATTCTCTTGCATTTCTACTTTTTTGCTGTACCGAAAACGTGATACCACAGTACCATATTGAACCGAACAGTGAATTTAGTGAACCACTACACCCTTAATTATTCTTATTATTATTTTGATGCTGATAAACTAAATTTAAACACATGTATGTACACAGGAGCAAACTGTCATCCCTGATTTTCATATCTATTTTTGCCTCCACATCACTTCAGTAAAGTCTGTAACTATACTCATCAAAAGATTTCTTGAACAAATTTAACAAATTGAGCTGGCAGTTGTCAGTCAAACAGACTGCGGCTCTTTAAAGCCCACTGACAACAGTCTGTCTGCTGCAGGAGGTTTAATTGGTGTCAGATCACAACATAAGCCATCATCAAGTCCTTCAGGAAAAACGAACCCACGCAGACAAACTCTGTGATGTTCATGCGTGTTCAACGTTGGAGAGTAATGAGCAAGTGGGCTGAGGAGCCTCGCTGAGCTGCACAGATGTTCCTTTTATAATCTGCCGTCATGACATCCCCGGTCCTGCAGGAAGTGGAGCTTTAGAGCCAAGGCTCCTTCACACGAGGCTGCAGAAAGCCATCCTGTTAGGAGAGGCTCATAAACCTGCCATGGGGATGTGGGCCTGAGAGCTTAATTATGCTGCCGCCTGGCCTTCAGCATATGTGTGTGTCTTTAACCAGCTGCTGCCCTCCACCTCTGGCCTCAGGAACAGGAGCCCGGTGCACTGAGGTCACACACTGGAAATATCTTGAAGCGCTATGTTTTCATGCTTTCTAATGGGCTCTTTAGAGACACTGTCATCCCACTGGGCTTATCTGCATCACCAAATGCTCTGTTATTAATGGGCTGGAAGATGCTCAGTGCGTTCTGTGGAAACAAGCTCCCGGTTACAGTCTGAGAGTAATTTCAGCCCGTCAGCCTTTCTGATTAGGCTGATAGATGCTGAGGCAACATAGATTGGCAGTTGCACCATCATTTTTGAGAAGAATTTTGCAGATTGGGTTTGCTGTTGATAATAATGCAGATCAATATTCAGACAACACGTCCCTCAAATGAGGCTGGTATAACATGACCTCTATGAGTTTGTTATTTTCCTCCTTCCTGCTTGCATTCGTGTACACAGGAAAAATAGGCACTCAAAAAACAACTCTCCTCAGTGCCAGCCAGGCTCTTTTTGAGAGGTGTGGAGTGACTGTTGTATGAGAGCGGATGTTCATGTCAAATCCAACACGTAAACTAGTCCTTAAACAAGCAACACAGAAGGGCTCTGTTCAGAGGAGTGACCTTTAGAATCGGGTGGAGTTACTTCTGGAAAAATGTTTGGTCATTTGCTTTTCCATTTATTATCTGATTTTTGAAAGTGTTCATAAAAAAATGCCATTTCATGGTGAAGGAGGATGTGCGTTTGTGTGAAACACACTGTGAGGCTGACTTTCAGTTACACGGCTTATTTCTGGTCATGCCTCTTGAACCGTGAGGGGAGTTTCAGGGAAATGCACATATATTTTTAGTCGGTCAAACCTTGCTTTAGCCTGATACCATTCCAGTACATGAGAAATGCTGAGATTTAAGGCCCATCTGGTCATTTTTGGATCATTTGAATTGCAGTTATATTCACACACAGGATTAAAACTAAGTAGTTTGTGATGTAAACAAACCTTGAACTGTATCAGGGAACTTTAAAGCTGCTATTTTTTGTATTTTAATATTACAGCTGGATCAAATAACTGTGTGTGTGTGTGTGTGTGTGTGTGTGAGAGAGAGAGAGGCTGCCTGTGATTATTGCGCCTTTTGGCTTTATGGTGCATTTCAGCCTCTTTCGGCTCATTGTTTTGGTCTTACGACCCACAACTTGGCTGTTTTGGTTTCCTCTTTCTCAGGGGTACCCACACACAGCATTGCCAACACATTTAGATTTCTTTGAAGCTGTGTTTCTCTCTCTCTCACTCTCTCATTGCAGATTGTAGTCTGGGCACAGATGGAGCAGCAGAGCAGCAAGTGCAGCGAAAGTGCAACTTAGCCATCCGTTAATTCACATAGTTTTAATGTTGCCAACCAATTATAGATGAAGCTGCTGTGTTCCCTTGAAGAACATGCACCCTGCGTTACAGGACTGTGGCTAACTAGAGCTACGAATATGAGACCCAAGTTGTTTATGAACTGTGGTTTCCTTGAGAGACACCTGGAAGAGTCTGGCAGGAAATGTGAGAGGGTCGAAGGAATGAAGTGTTCGGCCTGACTTACTGTCTGGGTCGACTGAGCAGGGTTAGCTAAAGGGGGATGGAGCTGGGCATTTTTCAGCAGGCAGGCAGGAAATGGGCAGTGCAGGGTGTGCCAAGACAGGAAGCCTGACTGAGCGCCTGTACCCCTCCTCCCCTCTCCACCACTAACACCTCCTCCACCCCCTCTGCGTCAGCCACAATGACCGTGCCTCCACCGCCGCACCTCAGCATAACAGTACTCCTGCATTCACAGACAGATGTGTATGTTTCTTGTTTTCATTCCTCCCTCCAGCCCCTCGCTGTATACCCGTCCCCCTGTATTGCCACCTGTGGCTGCGACATTGCACCCAGACCACCGTTCATATACTCTGAAACCTCAAGAAAAGAGTGAAAATTACAGATGTACGATATTACACAATATTATACTTTTCCTGATGTCAATTATGCAAGTATATTCAACTCACGTAGGCCAATTATTGATGCCAATATATGCACATATTTTTGTCTACCTTGTTGCAGACAACATCAAGTGGAACTAACATGTAATTATGCCTACTCTTAGGCACAGTCATTGGGCAAAATCAGAAACTTAGGTTACTTAGGTTACATGTTAAGCATGCCATATTTATTTTTATTTAACATTTTCATACAAAAATGTATAACTTATCCTTATTTAAAGGCCTGGATGATTGTTTTTAAAGCTTTTATCTGCAGATGCCAATGACATACAGATGTTATACCATACATCCCTTGAAAGAGTGTTTTTATACGCTCTAGATAGAAAGTCAGATAGCACTTTGATGCTTGCATGTCCTTGTCCCTAGCTGGGTTTGGTTAGTTTTTTAAGAGTAATGTAGTTTTGTTAAGGACAATTGGGTCCATTGCAAGTGTTTACTTATAAGTTACAGTCTCTCTTCATTGGGACAAGTGCTTGATAAAAGAGAATATCATTCCTTGCAACGGCGTTAACTAGAGCATTAAATACACATCCTGTAGGTATAAATTTGGTCTTAAGCTACAAATGGAGTTTACTGATGTGTTTGAGGGTCATAGGCAGAGGTGTGGACTTGATTCACATGACCTACACATCACAAACTTGATGCCATTAGACTCAACTTGGCGGGATCGAAGAAGACTTGCAACTTGACTTGGACTTTACCACCAAAGACTTGTGACTTCACTGAGACTTAAGCCTTTTCACTTGAAAATATCTTCCTCCAAGCCCACAGATTTCAGAATGTGTTATTTAAAAAGTATTCCATGAGTCAGTTTAATACCTTTATTTTCTAAGTCACCAAACACGAATGCTGTTTTTCCCAGCAAGTCGCCATTAGTTCCTCAGATCTACTTTTTTCGAACCGATCTGGCAGAATCAAGTCAAGTTGCAGGAGAGACCCATGAAGAACTAAAGTTAAGTGATTGAGCGTCAGTTTGAAAAAATGATGCAACAGATAATTTTTAATCCATATAAAATGTGCAGGTCGAAAATTGAAAAAATTGAATTGAAACGAAGACACAACTTCCAGTAAACTTGTTAAAAAAGCATTGATGATTTTTGTAAATTTGATGTATTACTACTCTTTTGTTAAAGTGACATTGCATTTGGTAAAGAGCACATTAAGACATGTTTAAGGCTTCAAGGAATTGTCAGCCCTGAGCCAGGACTTGACTTGGGACTTGACCGCAAAGACTTGAAACCTACTTTTGACTTGCATAACAATGACTTGGTAATGCACTTTTTTTCCTGGATGTTTGTGCATGCTAACCTTTTCTTTTAAGTACACTTGGGAAATGCATGCAGAGTTTCCAAGGTCTAAACAAAGGTTGCAACTATCTTACTTTGTTTTGTTTTGTTTTTTTTCTTTTCTTTTTTGGCAGTGTAAGTAAAAACCTCAGATAAAATTGTTCAAAACATGTCCATCCACCATTCTCAGTGCCCAAGGTGATATCTTCAAATGACTTGTTTATTTAAAACATATTGATTTACAATAATCTAAATCAGAGAAAAGCAGCAAATCATCAAAGGATCCTCTAGACACTGGAACCACTGAATAATTTATACTGTTTTGCTTGAAAAATGACTACAGTGATTGCCTGTTACCAAAATAGTTGCTCTTCAATTTTCTGTCAACTGTTTAATCGATTCATGGACTAATCACAGCACATCACAAAAACTGAAGATAAATCAGGGGAAGAAAATGGTGCAAAAATACTGGGGATAAATGTGTGGAGTGCGTTACCTAGCCAATACCTGCATTGGACCTAATTTTGAGTTTTTCTCTCGTGAAGACAGGACAGTCAGAAATGATGATCTGATAACACGACTGCTCAGTCTATCATGTGTGCTTCCTGCTCTGTGTCGTCTTCCCTCTAGACCTAAATGATCATATAATCACAGCGCTGTAACTCTGATTATTCTCTCTTCACTCCCACACTAAATCATGGAGGTCACACATACCTCCTCCACCTCCTCGACCATGAGAATTTAAACCCACTGAGAGCAAGTGTTTCTGAATTTACTCTGCCCCCTATCATTTGGCCCTGGAGAGGTTTTCCACAGTCATTTTCTCATGATTGAACACCGGCTGCGGGTTCCTCTCATCATTAATGTTGACATGAAATGTGCCACAGCAAAGACAAAAATAACCAAGAGCGCTGTCTTTTCTCCGCTACCACCATGGGGTGACCACGATACGATGACATATCTCCAGGACTAACGTGGACATTGAATTGCCGAGGCATGCATTAGTCACATGCGCTCGTGAATCCATCAGAGGAGTCGGGGTGGGGAAATGAGTCAATGAGCGAGGGTTGTTTGATTTAGCAAGCATAAGATGCTTCCTCTCTCTGGGCTCTGTGTGCACTGACCCCTCAGTGGACACGGCCAGGCTGCGATCAGCATATCAATGCCCTGCTTTCTGCAGAAGGGCTGATTGGGGTTTGCCAGACTCAACTTAACATGCTTTCAACACTGTATCAATAACACTTTGTTCGAAAGCAAAGCTGCAGAGAGAAAAAAAGATAATTCTGTAGATACCGGGATGCAAAAAAGAGTTCTGTGTTTTGCGGTTAAAAATGAAGGAAGGATGAAAGGAAGTAAAAGAGTCAAAGTTGGCCCCCTGTGGATGCAGTTGCGTAGGTTTCTGATTTAAAGAGGACTCCCTCAGGGCTGATGTTTGCCCTTCATCCTCGTAATCGTCTGCTTCTCACCTCTGATTTCATTTCTCACGGTTTCACTCCGTCAGCTGGTCTGCGCGGCTGCGCTGCGAGGAGCTGATAGGTCAATGATGCATCGATGCCAGCAGCCAATGCCAGGAGTCCCAGGCAGCTGGCACCCTCATTCAACCCAAACACAAAGTACAAAGTCTCACTGTGGGCTAATTGGGTCATCCTCATGTGGGAACCAGTTGCACTGGGAGTTTCTCAATCATCCCTTGATTTTTGGGTGTGAGTGACAGAGAGGAAAAAGGAAGCTGAAATGACATGACACTGGAAGAATCAGGGATGAAATTGCTTTTATTGTGATTTAAAAGTGACTTTGACAGCTGATATCAATCATGAAAATGTTCTAGTTAAAGACTGGTGTCATTTTTACTGTGAGACCCTCATACTGATTACAATACAAGATAATGCTGGATTTTTTTTTGACAGATTAGCAACCAGGAAAGTGACAGGAAATGACACAAAGGCCTTGTTTTTTTTACTAATGCAGGGCAGATGTGACCAGAGTATGAACAAAATGTCTTGGCCGTATAATGGATTTGATTTTGGAAATACAACCTCTGATAGAGAGGCAGTGTCTGGGAGGAAATATGCAGCCCTCACACTGAAAAAATGTTTGGCTGAATGCTTGTGGAGGAAAAGAAGCCAGTATGTTGAAATGATTGCATCATGCTAAATGTGGGCCTCTACACCATCATCAAACTTATAGTTTTTATTGACAATGAGAGCAAAACTTGGACAGAAACCAGCTCTAAAATATGCAGTTTTATGGGTTTATGGAAACATTATGTTGATTTTAAAAAGACAGCCGTGTTTCATGCTTGGAAACCAACAGAGTGTTAAATGTTGTCTGTGTTCTTGACGTTAGAAATACAAGTATGGCAAAATTATTTTAAGTCCAGGTCCACTTACTTTATTTCCTCTTAAATCTTTCAACATCTCATGGTCAAAGTTCTTTACTTAGTAGAGATGTTCAGATTTTCTTTCCCAATAGGGATTCCAGTATCTGAAATTACTTATCAGCTGTAACAGAGGACCAATCCAATATCACTGCATAAAAAACAAATAATAATTTAACAGCTCTATACTACTAACTCTGATGTATGTGCTGTATAAGATTGCTGGTGTTGAAATTGGCAACGCTGATACCACCTTTTAAACTAAAGCCTTGTGTATTGTACACGTAGCTAATCAATTATCATTCTGCTCTTAAACAGTAATTGTCAGTAGCTGCACAGGCTGCTGTTTTAGAGTAACGAAGAATAATTACCAGTGATGTTGTAATTGGGTGTGAAACTTCTTTATCGAATCTCACATAGCCTTGATACCTGATACAGCATTTTAGGCATTTTATCACAGGTATTTCCGTTATTGAAATTGGTATCAGATCAACTATAGTACATTGGTGACATAATTAGGTTGAAATCGCCAGAAAAAAAAATAGCAACTGGACCTTAAGTCTTTAATTTAGGTCCATTTAATGCAAAAGACTTTTTTTTTTTTAAGGAAGCAGGTGTTGTTTTATGTGCTCTTCAGCTGTGAAGATAAAAAAAAAGTACATGTGAGTTTGTGCTCTATATTGACGAACTCTGCAGTTTATTTGTAAACAGGAAGTGTGACATCTCATGAAGCAGATGCTCAAATTTAGCTCAGTGACCTTTCCCCTGTGGTCTCGATCAGAGGAAACAGACTGTAAGTTCAACCGTGGCAGTCTTATTTCTTGCTCTTCTCTGCACAGCCTGGACAGGGCAGCGTAAGCCCTGCTGTTTTTGACCTTTACAAGACTGACACACACACACACACACACACACACACACACACACACACACACACACACACACACACACACACACACACACACACACACACACACACACACAGCCAGCAGAGTCTTGGCTCAGGTTGTGCTGCTGATGCAACAGGACAGGTGTTGCACTTGTAGCCGGTGCTCATGTTTAATCAACATCGTGCATGTTTAATGACAGGAGTGGAAGCATGGTCCGTCGCCGTGTTTACGGCGCACGCTGCGGCTTCTCTTCGTCATTGGCAGGATTACGAGCTGAACGCAGAAGGGTGGATGACGTTGAAACAGCAGCTCCACATTCCTCCACCAGCCCTCAGTTTGTTTTAGTGAACCTCTCCCGTGACTTCATCTGAATTTTACTCGTAAATTAGATTTCAGAGTAAACAATAGTTGTGTTTGTCAGCTCACTCGAGCGAGTGATAATATGTCATTCAGATGTGATGTGTGGATGCTGCTGCAGTCTATCCTCTGTTGTTGTTCAGCAGCTGAAGTTTGAGCAGATTGTTTTTCCTCTAATCCCAGTTTAGTTTTTTGTTTTGAGCTGTGCATTTGAAGGGATTATAGTTATAAATAAAATGTTCTCTAGACATTTTAGATTTAAAACAGTTGGCGACACCTGGCTGGTGGCATACTTAAAGATCCAGAGGGGTGCTGATGTTCTGGTTCAGAGATTTAACTAATGATTTTAGCAGAGTGTGTTGGGTTTGTCTCAGCCAAGGGACACTGATATCTACTAGTGCTCCCTTAATGCTCTCTCCTTCATTCCTGCCTCCTTCTCTCCCCACCCCTCCTGACCTGCTCCTCCTCCTCCAATGATTCATCATGGTGAACTTCCAGTCCTGACAGCTCGCATACTGGAAGAGGAGGAGCAGACTCAGGACATCTGTGGGAAGTGAGATTATGAAACAGGCCTTAAGTCCTCCCCTGACCCCAGACACCGCACTCACCTACCACTCAAATCATAGTGACAAAGTGCATGTTTGGCTTGATTTTGTTTAAAGACAGTATTTTAGGAGCAGGTTTTGCTTTGAGAGGCGTTTTCTTGGCTTGATTTCCCCCTCATGTGCAACTGATGTGTCAGCCAGATGCCGCTCCAGAACACCTTGTTTTGAAAAGCATCTGAAATGGCTTTAACTCAAACAGCGTGGGCCTGGAACTTATAGCAGGAACATTTTTTCATCATACAGCTTTCCTGTTTGGCTGCCTAACGTAACTTTGATGGGACACAGAGAAAAAAGAAAGAAGGAGGACAGGATTTTTAAGCATGTTAGCAACATGGCTCAACGGATGGCAGTGTCTGTCAGCTGGTCGTCCCACCACTTCAGTCCACTCTGAGAAATCTCAACAACTTTTAGACTGATTGCATTGAAAAGTTGTACAAATATTTATAATCCCCAGAGAATGCCTTTTACCTCAGTACCTCCATGAGGCTAGTACTTGTGGTTTTAGTGAAATTGTCAGAAGAACTATTGGATGGACAAATCCTTCTCCTCTCTCTGGTTAGCGATGGCTTCTCCCTCCTCTTCTCCCTCCTCTTCTCCCTCCTCTGCTGCTCTCTCCTGCTCGGTGTGTCAGATGTTTAGTTACTCTTCGACCTCCTTTAGCGTTAGGAGTACTTGTAATAAGTATAGTTTACCACCCACCCCCCCTTCACGTTTCAAATAAGTTCTCCCCGCTCAGCGACACACTCGCTGAGGACACAACTTTGGTAATTGGTAGCTCTGTTTTGCGAAACATGAAGTTAGTGACACCAGCGGCCATAGTCAAATGTATCCCTGGGGGAGCGGGCGACATCAAGTCAAATTTGAAACGGCTGACTCTGGCTAAGAGTAGATTTGGTTAGATTGTTATTCACGTCGGTGGTAATGACATCCGGTTACGCCAATCTAAAGTTACCAAAATTAACATAGAGTTGGTGTGTACGTTATTTTCTCTGGACCCATCCCCGATCTGACCAGTGATGACATCATTCGTGTCATCATTCAACCGCTGGCTGTCGAGGTGGTGTCCAGCAAACGATGTCGGCTTCGATAGTTGGCATACTTTCTGGGGAAAACCTGGTTTATCATGAGGGATGGCATCCATCCCACTTTGGATGGAGCCGCTTTCCTCTCTGGGAATCTGGCCGAGTTTTTTAGAGGCTCAAAGCCATGACGATCCAGAGTTGGGACCAGGGGGCAGAGTCGCAGTCTTAACGTCCTCTAGTACAGTCACACACCCATTTTAGTGTAATAAAAATATTAACTGCTGACTCCTCGCTCCCAAGCTTGGCTGTTAAGAGGTGCAAGTTCAGAAACGAAGCATTTTGCGTGCCCAAATTTGTAGATTTTGATAATTGGTCAGTTTTTTCTTGGTATTTGTGCTTCTATAATCTATACGTCAGCAGGCTATGTAATATTTAGTATTAATATTTTGTTGAGCTTTAGCCTACAGACGAAGTTAATACCGTTCAAAGTCCAGCTATGAACGATGTGCATCAAATATTTGTGGCAGTGTTGCAGTTTTTATAAATACATTCATCCTCCTATTTAGATTGTTTGTTTGTGATATTTAATACCAGACAGTTTTCCTTTCTTTCTATCTAATGAATGAATAAAAAGACGGGGGGTTATAACCAGCAACTGACACTAATGCCTGTTGAGGAAAATCACTGTCAACGCTACCTGCTCTACAGCAGCAAACGCAGCCATCGAAACCAACTAGCCTGTTGTATTTCAGCCTGTTGAGATAAAAAAAAACCAGCACCAAAACAACTTTGTAATTGTCATGATTGCTGTCTAACTGCATATATCAGCAGGAATTCTTCAGCCTCTAGGATGCATCTTTAACTCCAGTCTCGAATGTTTCTGTAAGACAAGTTAGATGATACTTTAATTTGAGCTGAAGTTGGACGGGGTTCATTTTTAGCCTGGCCCACATTCCTCAGTAGATTTCACAGCACAGACAGATACTCCCCTGATCATCCACACGTGAGTGCTGGTGCTGTCTCATTTATTCTGCCTGCTCACAGTCCAAACTCGTTCCTCGTAAATGTGAAGGCAGGCTTCTTGTTTGGAAGTGGCTCAGGTCTGTTGGTTTCAGTGACTGCTTCTTGTTCATGCTCTCTATAGAGATGATGATTGTTTCTATTCTTTTTTATTTTATGATCCCAAATCCTGTAATTCAGCCTGGAACAGGAAGTGGGTTTTTATGGTAACAGAGGAAGAGGAATCATAAACATTATTTTGAACCCTTGCCCTCTTACACTGGGTATTTTTCAATCTGGACCCTATTTTCCCACATTTCTGTGTCTAAGTGACTAATAGAGACAACAACTCTTGAAATTAGTCCAGGACTGAGAGAGACCGCTGTAGCCGGCAGCTGCAAAACAATGCAATGTAACCACTTGTGGCATTTGGTACTATTCGTTTACATTCACTCAAAGTGCTTGTTTTTGCCACTGACAAGCTCAGATTGTTATTTAAAGTGTCTGACAGCATGATGGAAATAACCTTACAGAAATATTCACCGTTTTTCTCACTTTTCACTGGGTCTGTTTCTTATTGTGTCCAACAAAGTCTCACACAAGTTTCGTCCGTTGGAGTTCTTAAACTTTGTTACTAGATAATACTTGTTTTGATGTATTTAGTTTTAATGTCCTTTAATTTTTTATGCTCCGATGTCTTGTTTTGGAATGTTGAATTTCCTATTAGCATATCAAATTTACCCCTTGGCACTAATAAATAAACGCTGGACTCTTGCAAAAGGTGACTTGATGCAGGAAAACAACAGTAAGCTGGGGTTGGTGGGACTGGAGAGAACAGTGAAATGAACATTTTGTTGTGTTGGAGTTTGGAAAGCTTGCCTTAGTGTTATCTAAAACAACAACTTTTATTGGATGTAAATTGATGGTGCACAAATGCACCGAGTAGTTGCATTGCAGCCTGTTTCACAGTTTCCTGCTGCAGCGCTCTTGCTCAATGCTGGACCAGTTTCAAAAATTGTTGTCTCTATTAGTCACTTGAGCCCTTTTTACACAGAAATCGCACGATAGGACTGCTACAAAGTTGTATTTGAAATATTACAGAGAACCAAACAACAGCGACATCTTTCCTCTCCAGTGTGGGATTTTAGTGGGGCTGCCCCTGAAAGTAGGAAACTCGAATCATCAGTCAGAGACCCCTCAGTTAACTGAAATAGCTTCAAGTCAAGTCAAGTCATTTACTTGGATTTTTTGCTAGTCAGTGTGCTGTGCAGTGTGCCCTTGAGGACATTTTGGTCCCCAGACTTTGCTGCAGGGTGAGAGCTCTTGACTGTCAGGCTTCTCTTCGTTCACAGTGGAAGAGACACTCTGCACTGTAAGGCTCCGAAATAACATAATCTTCTATCTTTTGCTTAGAGGTGGTGAATTTACAGCTCACAGCAACTTAATACGATACAGTCTCTGGCTTTTATTTGATATCTAGTGTCGGCAAAACATGTTGCACATTTGTGACCTGTTTTTAGCGCTGCCACTGAACGTCCCACTGAGCCCTGTTTAAACTATAAAACTTTATATTAAAGAAAGAGAATTTTTGTATTTAACGGCCGCATCTGATTCAAAGGACATAAGTCAAAGTGAGCTACAGCCATGGATTTCAGACAGAATGCTGTTGAAACAGCTTTGAGCTAGCTGATTTTAAATCTCCAGCGGTGGGTTGCACCTATAACACATCAAAATCTCACACACATCCCAACAGCTGTACATTCAGTGCTGTTACTACCTCCACTGCGATTGTACCATTTCTAAAGAGAGAGAGTGGCCCAGTTTGTAAAATATTGAAGTCTCCCCTTTAACATTATCTGTCGTTTCTCCCTGATTGAAACAAGTGACTGCTCTGCAGGTGGGACACGTAGGGAGAGATGTGATGGCATAGGTGTCACTTGATGAGACAGATGTGTGCGTCTGCAGAGCTCCTCAAAAGCACTCAGGCTTCTCAGCTGCTGCCTTGAATACTAACGCTGCAGAAAATGGGTCAATCACCCTTTATTTTAAAACACTGCTGTTTCCAGTTCCCCAGGTGGTTAGAAAAGGAGAAAGTAACTTCCTGAAAGTTGGAGGGGTGTCAAGTTTTAAAATGAAACCGTTTTTGAATCTATATTTTTTTTGTAAGCAGTTTGAAAAAAGCTGATTTGTGTTCTCTGTTTCTTTGTTTCTTTCCTCTGTTCTCCTCTGCCCTTCCTCTCCTCCTCTTCACAGGCTGTCAGCATCAATAAGGCCATCAACACACAGGAGGTCGCTGTCAAAGAAAAGCATGCCAGGAATATCCTCATATTGTCTGTGTGTGTGTGAGGAGAGGAAGTGTGTTTATCCTGATTTCTGTGTGTGTGTGTGTGTGTGTGTGTGTGTGTGTGTGTGTCTGTTCTTTTGCGGCTGCAGGGTTACGTTAGTGCAAGATCAAAACAACAAACTTAGTGTAACCCCATCGTCTACATGTGGTCCTGCTGCAGAGCTAATTTAGTCATGTGTGAGACAAAACACAAAGCTGCACAGACAGAGAGGAGTGCTGTCTGGAGTCAGTAGAGTCCCAGGGTGAGGAAAAAGTAAATACAAAATATCTAGGGTTCATTATTTTTGGATTTCTGGTTTCTGGTTTTTTTGTTTTTTTTTTTTGCTTATTTTGAATATTAAAAACATGCAATTTTGCTTTTAAAAATATAATCTGCAGAGCAAACACTAGTTTAATCATGTTTGTTTTTATCGTACAGATTCTTGCACATCATCAGCAGCTCGTTTATGTTTTTTATCTTTATTTTCAATTACGTAACAGCATTGTCTGAGCTGTCAACGTTATAATAAGTTAAAATGTAATCTGGTAATCTCTGTCTTCTTGCACCAAGAGAAACTACTACGTTAGGACATAAAAATTCAGTAAAAATCACTTTAAACTGATTGTGAAAACATGTTTTTTTCTGGATGAGGATTGGCAAAGATAAATTTGAACTAGGAAAAGAATAAAAAAGACAAGATGATCATGAGTCATGAGCCAGACTAATGTCAGACAAAGAAATGTCACACACGTTAATAAGACATTAACCCTTGACCGGCCCCGTCACCCTGCATCCTGGGGACCCATCATGAGAAAGGCGCCCACACCTTCTGGGCGGCGGTCAACCGGCTCCCTCTCTCCAGCAACGCCGTGCTCTGCTGGAAGTTCTGCCACGTCTTCCACAAGCTGCTGCGAGACGGCCATCCAAACGTACGTAGAGATGGCAGTAATGCTGTAACCATTTCCACTCATATCACGAAACAGACCTGATCTCTCGTCTGTTTCTCTTGTATTGAAAGTCTGTCCTACACAGTTAATTTTTGCTAATGATTCATCCTTTGTTTTATGTAACATCTCATCTGCATTTAGGTAATTATTCGTGATGAGTCCAGTTCGTTAACTCTTTCTGTCCTCTGTGTGCCGTCCCTCCAGGTGATAAAGGACTCCATGAGGAACAAGGCTGATCTAACTGATATGAGCAGGATGTGGGTAAGAAGACACAGATCATTATATTAATGTGGTCACATCACAGCAGACAGAACAATCACGAGAAGAACGACTTGTGCCATAGTTGATCTTCTCTACTGGTGACAAAATGGTGATGTTTCTCGGCTGTCCGCTTGTAATAATAATAATAATAATAATAAAAACTTTATTCATAGAACACCCTTAAAACAGAGTTTACAAAGCAAAAAGAGCTTCTTGCAGGGTCAACATAACTATTAGAGCCAAACAGTAATTCCAAACTAAGGCCAAAAAAAATTAAAGTAGAGGGGAAAAATTACAAAATAAAAAAAAACATACCAATAGGAGTAAATACAATTCAAAGAATATTAGCAGTAAACACGGAAATAATAGAACTAATAATAGAATTAAACAAGATTGAGACAGAATAAATTAAAAAATTAATTGAAAGACAAACTAAAATGAATGAATTCAAATATACATCACATTAAAGCAAGTCTATAAAAATGGGTGATTTAAAAGAAGTCACATCTGCCAGCCTTATTTCATCGGGCAGGTCGTTCCAAACCCGAGAGATGGCTCATATGAGGTGAGCATTTCTGTAATGTAGCTTGGGCTCAGACCCGGACGAGCTTCAAAAGTGATCAGTAAAATCTTAAAATCAATCATAAAACCAACAGGGAGGAGCCAGTGGAGGAAAACAGGTCTGTTATGTTGAGGTCACTACGCTAATGCATGCTAAAACCAGGTATAAACAGGCTCATATTGACATTTAGATGGACTAAATTATGTCTCAAAACAAAAATCTTCTTAGTTTGGGGATCTGTATCCTGATATTAATGTAGTATCTAATGTAGCATTAATAGATACCCAAACAGGTTTACAAAGCAGACTATTAATGTCAGTGCACATAGATGTGACACTAAATATACAAATTATAGGAAACATGAATAGTACATTCTGTATGCCTTCATACTTGACATGTATCAAATAAACTGATCTCATTTTGTAGGAGTTTTGACAGTCAGTCCAACTTCTCATTTTCATCAAACCGAAAAGATTTTTGCTCTGTATTCGTACAAAGGTGCACAGAGGTTATCATATGAAGTGTGAACGTGCCCGTGTTCAGGTGTTCACAGAGCTTGCCAAAGCGTGTACTGCTCTGACCTGCAAAACCTCACTTTTCCAAGGAAATACCAAGTTTTAGGGAGTCCCTCATTTGGCAATGTGGTCAGGAACAACAAATTAGGTTAAACAAGTCCCAGTTTGCCCTCTGACAGCAGCGGGTGAACACCTATTCTGACATCATAGTTGAAGCGTGGCCAGAGGTGCAACACGTAGCAGCAATGCTCACACTGAAAATAAGGAAAATTATAATTAAGGAAGCTCGTGTTTTATTCATTTGTATCATTAAAGTACAGAGAGAATAATTATATGCACATCATAAGTAAGGCTAGTAAAAATTTTAGGCTGACAAGCTCTATGGTGGCACGTGTGGTCAACCCTCTAAACCACTTGGGTTGGTAATTGACAACTAACATTTCAATAAATTATATAGAAAAAAACACAAGGAAAAATAGTAACGCAAAGGCCATACTACAAAATTTCAGACATATATCTCAGTTAATAAAAGATTATATCAAAATTCATCATCAGTCTACATCACCTGCATTCAAAACTGTATTACATTAAGTTAGAGACTGAAGAAAATAAATATCAAATACTTGCACAGAAACTGGTTTTAAACACCCCACCAAACTTAGTTAGATCTAATTCATTATCAGAGTGCGGACACCAGCTGTTCCCCTTGTTACGGCCATCAGATTACATGATCTGTTTCTCGTCAGCTGGCTGCTGTCAGGGTGACAGACATCGTGGCCTGTGATGGACAAAGCCGTGTAAAACATGCCAAGTGTGACTGTTAAGAGCTCCAAACACAATGTCTGCCAGCGCCATGTCGTTTCTAACAGACGGCAGTATTACATAAGACAGTCTGCGAGTTTCTCTTCGGGGTAATCCGGCTCTCACCTGTTTTGAAATAAAAGTTGAATGTGGTGTCTGTATAGATTTAAAGTCACATTAGTGTCAACATTTGCATTGATCTAAGTGTGCACAAGTATCAGTGCAGACGCCTCTGCTGTAATTTATGAGGTCTATTGAGTAAACCCTTTGAAACCTAAGCGACTGGGCGTCACTTCTTTCGAAAGCATGGAGGGAAGGCGATGAGTAACTTACCAAGAAATGTCCCAAAAAACAGAGAAACACATTTATAAAAAGTAAGGCCTTTAAGAAGATTACCTGAAAAAAATTTAAAAATATAAAAATAATAAAATAGGACATGGCCTGGAAGAAAAGTTCTAAAAAAAATGATACTAATAATTATTATTGTAATTTTTACTATTATCATTTTTATTGTTATTATTGTACATTTAAAATTTAAATATATTATTCTAATAATTATAACATTTTCTTGATATTTGCCCTTAGTTTGTGATAATATCCTAATAATTCTGTCTCTGTCTCTTTCTCTCTTTAGATTATTTTCTTGTCATTTTGTAGAACTTTTTTTTTCCTTTTTTCCCCATTTTTTCAAAAGAAATCAAACTCCTTTGCTCACATTTGAAAGATTTGAATGCTTGTGAGAGGCATATGGACACCGCATTAGAAAGCTGATGTCAATCCAGGTTTCAAAGGGTTAAGCCACAGTTATGTCTTGAGCAACATTAGGGTAGAGTCTGTTCTGCACTGAAATCTTAAATGTTTTTTTTATTACTCAGTTTTTGCTGATGTCACTAGGCAGGAGGATACGGGAAGTTTGGTCTCTGTGACCAGGGTGGTGGCCTCTATTTCCTGTTGTGTCATCAGCACCAACACTCCCAGGCTCAAGGAAAAAGGAAGTGAGAGGCAAATTGGCCAAATCGCTGCTCTTTTTCAACTTTGTCCACACTCCACAAACCAGGGACGTTTTCACACCGAGTGAACTAAACTGAACCTGAGATTCTGCTGTGGTATAATTCAGCCCTGCAGCTCTGAAACGGCCACTCTTTGCTCACTCTTTTCATGTTTCTTGAACGCTGCCTTCAACCAAAGTGCCAAAACGGATTTTCTCAAAAACACCAAATGATTTGCTTTCTTCAACCAGCAAAACCTTAAAGTCCTCCAGCAGGAGAGAAGATTATTCTCTACCTTTGATCGTGTCTTTCTGCTAATGTCCCTCTTCCTCCCGTCTCTGTGTCTCTCTCCCTCAGGGTCACCTGAGTGAAGGCTATGGGAAGCTGTGCAGCATCTACCTCAAACTGCTCATCACCAAAATGGAGTTCCACATCAAAGTGAGTCAGCCTGGCCTATAAAATCCAGCGCCAGTCTCCCTCATCACTCATTATCTTTGTCTCAGACTCTCTTTTTAGTGCCAGCATGTCTCTGCGGGGGGGCGGCTTCATAGAAAATTCTGGCTTTTACACTAATGGCCTCTCAAGAATCTGTAATGTAGCCTTTTTATGAGACAGCAGAGCCGTGCAGGGGCCGAGAGGCAGTGTTGATGCTATCGCAGGAAGACGTGGTTAGTTGTTGCTCCACTGAAGGCTAATATACACCCAAGGGCGAAGGCGGCCTGAAAGGGCAGTGTGCCAGGACGTAACATGAGAATAAAAGGAGTAATGTGACACTTTGCCAGAAAAAGCCACTGGTCAACTTTTGTTTCACCTCTTGGACTCTGAATTTGTTAATTTTGTCGCTTATAAATCAGCATTAAGGTTGATCAAATGTCTAAAACAACTGCTAAGCTAAATACAGGTCAACTAATCAACAATCTGCTCTTGTTAAACTCTATTAAACTTCATATAATTTTTGGCTGCAGAGAAACAGAGCATTTTTCACAGATTTTAGAGCAGATTGATGTAAATCCAGCGTGAGTCAAACAGCCTGTTTGATTCAGAGCCAGGGTTTGTTTTGATTGGCTTCAACTAGTGAGACAAAATCAAAGAGTGCCCTAGAGCAGTTCAAAGTCCAAACACTTCATTTACTTGAGGGATTCATTAACTTACCAGCCAGCAGTGGCAGAAAAAAGTATTTAGCTCCTTTGTGTTAAGCTGCTCTAATCAATATTTTTTAAATAATAACAATGGATCGCATGATTTGTGAAAGGTGTCGCTTATAGTGATGAAGCAGCAGAGAATCACATCCCAACTTTTCAGCTCTCTGCAGCCCTACAGAGCTTAATAGGAACCTTTTTTTAGATAATTGTTTTAGTTTTTTGGCAAACAATTTTACTGTAAAAACCTGGAACAATTAAACATTTAACGTAAAAAGGGTAGGTGTGGAAAGCTAAGGCTTCAGCCCACACCTTTTTGGTCAGCAAAACTTGCTTTTATTTGTCACTGCATCAAAAATAATGACTTCTTATTTATATTTTTTTTATTTTGTGTATTTTAAATGTAAAAACTGTAAAAAAAAAAAACTTGAAATTAACCAAACTAAACTTTGAATACAGGAAGTCCTGTTATATAAGGTGGTGCAGACAACTATGAAAAAAAACAAAGGGCTCTGTCTTCAGGTGGGAAAAAAAAAAAATCATCCTTCCTTCAAGGGTAAGCAGTCTAACAGACCGACGCAAATCAACCCGAGGGATCCTATCTTACACCCAGCGCACAGCACTGCAGTCACAACTGTCATTGCTTGTTTTAGACTGACACAGCTGCTACTTTCACAGCCAGCACCCACATTGTGTCAGTAGAAAGTGTATTTGTGCCCATCTGTGCACCCATGAGCGTGTAGTTCTTCAAATGAGGCGCGGTCAGGCACATTGTTTATGGATTACTATTTCGAGGCAGCAGAAAGCGCCACTGACCAACAAAAACTTTCAGAGCTTTTTCCTGCTATTTAACGAGCGACCTTTATTTGTCCTTTGTGAGAAACTTGCAGTGATTGCATTGATCCGACACTGTTGTTTTTTCACTGTTGGTTTACTCTGTCAAGTTCTGCTGCCTAAAATTCCCACAATAATTGCTGCAGTGACGTTACTGTGCTTATAGTAATACTCTCAGAAGGAAACGGCTCGCTTTTCCAACTTGTAGAATCTGCCGTGTAAATAGCAGCTCGGCAGGTGTCGAGGCCCCTTCCTCTTAAGAGGAATAGAAGATGACACTGATTGGTTGAATTCATGTTACGCTTAAAGCACACTTATGATTAATTAAGGGGCTGAATGATCTTACTTTGCGCCCAGATAATGTGCCGTCTAATTAGGAAAGTGGAGTTGCACATGCACCATGCTCTGTAGATTATGCGCTATAGATTGTTTAAAGCTCTTCATCAGGGTCTCATGTTTTCGTTCATTCTTGCTACTTTCATCTAAAATCCCAGAGTACAAAACCTGCTCGGCACCAAACAGTAGATGGACAAAGCTGGTGACAAACTGGTGAGCTTGTTGAGGAGTTAGATGCTAAAGGAGAGTTAATATTGGATTTGAATTTGTCAGGCACACAGTCATTACTTCAAATGAATTATACATAAATTATAGAAAGGAAACAGTCCAGTAGAAGAACCTCCAACTTTTACTTATACTCACTTACACTTCGGTTTGTAAATAGTTACAAAAATATCAGATTTTGCCTGTAAACAGTCATGTGTTCGTCTCAGTTGGACGTCAGGACGGCTGAACCTCCTCCTGTTGTCTTCTCTTTCAGAACCCTCGTTTCCCCGGCAACCTGCAGATGTCCAACAGACAGCTTGACGAGGCGGGAGAGAACGACGTTAACAACTTGTGAGTGCGGCGTGCTGCTGCTGCTGCTGCTTTGCCTGTTGTTTTTGTGGTTATTGTCGGCCGGACGGCAGGATCCAGATACTAATGAGTTTCACTGTAAAATCTCAAACTGCGTCGACTAAAGTGTGAAATGAAATTTAATTGGATGAATACATTAATCATAATGCACCAGAGACACAAGAACTCACTCATTGTGATAATTTTAGAGGTGTTGTTCAGCAGCACAAAACAGAAATTTAATTGGCAAACATAGTTTGAATTTTAATTCATCTGATGATTACTTCCAATTCTTTCATCAAAGCTTATTGTTCACACTGTCATAAAAACACAAGGCCTTGAAAACGGAAAGGAAAGGAAAGGTTTTGTTGTTTTCAGCAGTGGTTCTGCATTTTCTGAGTCTCTCTCTGAGCAATTTAGTTGCGGTGCTGCTACAGTTACCCTCTTTAAAGGAATACTTCCCCTTACACATCACTTACTCATCCTGTGTTACATAGAATTCATGAAGAAAACTTTGTTTTTCTCACATGCCTCCATGGTGAACGAAGAATCCAAAAACTGAGAAAAATCTTGATGATTTGTAGTAAATGTGGTCCACATTTAACAACAGCTATAACTATATCAAAACATCTGTGTGCAAACTCTAACTCACCTCCTGTATTATAATCCAAGCCTTATTTATTCAGTTATATGCTCAGTACTTCCCAAACATGGGCATTTTTGTTAAAACCTTAGTCATTAAAACACACCGGATATTCTCTTTTTTATTTTTGCAGAGGACTAATGCCATGTCAGCATTTGTAATCCTGCTTCCTGACAGGAATGATCATTTTATCCAACGGTTATTAACAGATTATTGACTGAGTTGAGCCATTTCTGTGTTGCGAGTAGTTAGAAAGCAAACACATGAGATCACCTGCAGCTCATCCCGAGTGGATATCTTCCAAAAAAACACTTATCATTTCAGACTCACAACAAAATCTAAGAGACTAGTTTGCACTGCATAACTGTTTAATTTTTTTTAACTTTACAAACTTAAGTGTCGCAGCAGACTCTCTCCCACACTGATGCTGATGCTCTGTTGCACACGGTGTCTCTCTCTCACCTGAACCCCCCCCAATTTGCTGTTGATTAAGTGCAAAGTATTCTGACAGCCCTCGTATTTAGATAACACTCAATCATAACAAAAGTTTTCTTAGGGCACTTTTAATTTAGAGCAGGTCTAGAACATTAGAGCATTTGAACATTACGTGCTTGCACAGGCGAATTGTTTAAATAGTAAGGTTTTAGTGAAAATAAATGTGTTTTGGAAGCGCTGAGTTTTTGGATTACAGTTACAGTTGTGAAATATTTTTGGTAAGTTCTCCAGCTTTGACCGTGACTCAGCCGCTCAGAATGCAGGAAGGAAAATGATCTGGTAATATAAAGGAATTTGAGAAAAACAGGAAAACACTCACCTGCAAAAACTGAAGAATGAATTTTTGGTGCTTTTTATCTGAAGCAACAGTGGCGTGAAAAAGTGAGACAGAGGAATGACATCAGTGTGAAAGCTGTATTTTACACTCTTTGATCTGGATTTAAACACAACAGCGGTCATCTCTCTCTGTCTGCGTCTGACCTCTTATAGCTTCCAGTTGACAGTGGAGATGTTTGACTACCTGGAGTGTGAGCTCAACCTCTTCCTGGGTGGTAAGTTATTCTAGTCTTACTCTGCGCAACCAGCTGTGCTTATCTGAGCCGGAGCATGATGTAATACACACACACACACATAATGATGATACACTTTGACAGACAGGAAGACGCAGTCTGACTGATAGCAGTACTGTACGTCATGGTGCACAGAAATAGACGCCCTGACGGCTATCAACAGTTACATACTGGACCGAAGCCCTGCTGTTGTCTGGATGAGTCATCCCGGGTTAATGTCTCTTGAAGTATGGACGGGGCCAAAAATAGATGGCTGGGATGTGACCAGGAGCTCAGAGGGGATGCTGGGAAAGCTCCCATTCATAACTGACTAGGAGGAAATTACATTCTTGTTTCCATGTATGATGCTTTGTATTCTGTGTCCTTATGATAATATTATCTTCTCCAGAAATGGAAAAACCTGCAATATATCTATTCAAAACAAACTTCTCCTTATATGACTTGATGTTTTCTACACTGTAATCCACAAAATATACATTAGAGTTTGTGTCACCTCCCACTCAAGTCTCGGAGGCCTCGTCAGCTTCCTCCTCTGGTCTGGTGTATTTTAACAACATCACGTCATCCGGGGTTAAAGAGGCCAGGCCTGAGGTGTGTGTGTGTGTGTGTGTGTGTGTGTGTGTGTGTGTGTGTGTGTGTGTGTGTGTGTGTGTGTGTGTGTGTGTGTGTGTGTGTGTGTGTGTGTGTGTGTGTGTGTGTGTGTGTGTGTGTGTGTGTGTGTGTGTGTGTGTGTGTGTGTGTGTGTGTGTGTGTGTGGTTTGTGTGTGTGTGTGTGTTTTCTAGCTGTACAGGAAACCACACCTCTGCAGTGAACAGAGGCTCTCCCGGCTTTCGAGGTGGTGTGAGCAGGGTGAAATGAAAAGGGGCGTAATGATGGAGGCAGAGAGGGAGTCAGACAATCCTGTTAGTGTTCACGTTGCTGCTCCACTTTAAACACATTTCCTGCCTTTTTTTCCCAAAAAGCAAGAGTGAGCCGTTTGTCGATTTCAGCCATTTTATTTTGTTAATTTTATTTGCTGAGAGCACAGCAGCTCAACTTGATTGATTCATGAAAAATTCATGCACAACTGTCCTACTGTGTTTGCATTAACATTCACTGATGTGTTTATGTGTGGCTTCACACAACTCCGTGTGGATGCATATTGATCTTGTGAACACATTTATCGATCGGATGTGTGTTTTTCTCTCCCCTCCGCAGTGTTCAGCTCTCTAGACATGTCACGTTCGGTGTCAGTGACGGCAGCGGGTCAGTGTCGCCTGGCCCCGCTCATCCAAGTCATCTTGGACAGCAGCCACCTGTATGACTACACCGTCAAGCTGCTGTTTAAGCTGCACTCCTGTGAGTGATGCACTCCTCTGTTGGTCAGACTGCACAACTACAGGCTCAGTTGAAACAGTAAAAGTTGCTCAATGTTGATCAAGATTTTTAATATTTCTGAAGTTATTGATGGTAATACTGAAGTACTTTTACTTAAGTAAGATTTTGAATGCAGGTCTGCTACTTGTTAGTTTAAACAAAGTATTGTTACACACATAAAAGAATTAAGTACTTTTTTTTTACCACTGGTAAATTCCAGTGTTTAAATTACACCATGGATTTTGGAGAAGCTTTACTTTTTCAGCAATGGGAGACTACCTGCAGTAGGCAGGTGCATACTTGAGCCTTCCTGTGTATGTTTGGAAGAAAGACATTTTTTATTTGGGTCTTGAGCTGCAATTTTTATTCATAAACTAAAACCTACCCTGCAAATTTAGGACATGAATACAGTATGTGTGTGCACATCTTTTATTGGTAAGAATTTAGTGAACTTTGTCAAGTAACTGTTAGTTGCAGTGTGTCTTTGTGTTGTGCCTTTTCCCTTTCTGCCAAAGTGGATGACCTGATAATTTTATATGCCACTGTGAACAATTTAGCCACATTTGGCAGGTGCTAATTACAGACCCTGTTTTTTAGGCTAAAATGATCTTGTTAAAAGGTGCAAATATGAGTACAAACCTCAAAAGTTATTATCACAAAGCTTAATCAGTAATTTAGTCAGTTTTCATCCCAAATCTTTTAGGTGTTTTTTTTTTTAAGTTGGCTTGTACAAGTTTTACAATCAGGTTCACCAAACTTTGAACCCTTAACAGCTCAAGCTTGTTGTGAATTGCTTATTTACAGTTGCTGAATGCCACTTGTTCAAGAGGGAGGTGCATGTTCGTACGACTTGTCAGGTTATCAATGTCCCTAAATAGATGAATAAAAGGAAATGTGCTTCATTGTGCACAAGTTTCACAAAATGTCACTTGAGAGTAAAACCACAATTTCACACTGCAGAGCTTCAGGTGCTGCTTATAGAAATCTGCAGACAAAAGCATGAGAAATTTTGCAGGGTCTGTTGTAGAGCTGCAACTAGAGATTAATTTAATTATCAATTTATTTGCTGATTTATTTTCATGATTAATCATTTTGTTTATGAAAGGTTAAAAAATTGTCATAAATGGCCATTATTACTTCCCAGATGCTTAAGTGATGTCTCTGAATAGCTTTTAATGTGACAAACAAAGTTGTCTACTAACATATTTGATAAAAACAAGAACCAGCAAAGATTTGGCATTTTGGCTCAAATAATCACAGATATGATTTATCTAATTGTTTACCAGAATAGTTGCTGGTTGTTTTGTTTTTCTATCAACTTATCGTTGCAACTTCAGTCAGTTGTTGTATTATGGGACATGAAATAATTACTATAGAAAACGTTAATACAGCTTTGGATGCCAAGTCGTCAGTGACAGAAGTAAAAACCGATATGCCAATAAAGTAATTAAAAAAAAACTCAGTAAATTGGCAAGCCATGCTGATGTTAATATTAAAGAAAATATTATATCTACTTTAGCCTGAGTGTACTTAGTTGTATTTTATTTTAGGAAATTCCAGTTTCATATTTCAGAAGCATTGGATTGGAGCTGTTGAGTTTCCAGCTTCACCTTTAGCTCTTAAATGTCCTACAAAACAGAAATAAAGTGTGTAAATACTAAAAAATCCTGAAACTTTTCTTTGAAGATTCAAAGATGACACGCTCTCCTCTGAGTTAAAGGATTTTCCGACCTTTAGACTCCTGAAACCTTCCAAAGCAGCTCCACTGTACAAACTTAAAAATGCATGCAATTCAGTTTCAACAAGCCTTTCACTTTCTGAAAAGATGTTTTGGAGATTTAGTCTTTCACCTCCCATCTCTTACCTGAACAGTTGTGGTGTCCTGGCGTTGACATATTTGTGTTTTGTGTGTGCTTGCAGGCCTTCCAGCAGACACTCTCCAGGGCCACAGAGATCGCTTCCAGGAACAATTTAAGAAGTATGAAGTTCACTTGCACTCGCAGAAATCAGCCGGTCATGCTTTCACTCTACTTTCTGACTGAATGTGACCCCGAGGACCGAGCTCTTAGTACCGTGTTGAATGAATTTACAGTGTCTGACTCCTTCTCTCTCTGATTTTCTGTCTGTCCTGATTTCTCTGTTTCAGGTTAAAAAGTCTGTTCTATCGCTCCAGTAACTTGCAGTATTTCAAGAGGCTGATTCAGATCCCACAGTTGCCTGAGGTGAGGACTGCCCCTCACTAACGCTTACCACACCTAAACCTCAATTTCACCTGTCGGCTGTTTCAGGATCTGCCTTTTGATTGTTTATCTTCATACACTAGTTGTTTATTGACTCTAAGATTATTCACATTTTCATATCAACTTCTTTCCCCTCGTTTGACTGACGTGCTACAGCACATTCACACCGCCACACATGACATAAATACATATGAGAAAAGACATGTCTTCAAAACATGTACTTTACTCACACTCTGTCCTAAATTTGCTCATATCTATTTGACGGTGTAACTCATATGTGATACTAACATGAGGGAACAAAAACATGCCCTGCACATTATCATAGCTGCACTTGCTCTTCATTTTATGGAAAGTTGAAGCCAGTAAAGTTTGCTTTTCTTCCTTTAACTTTATTGTTGCGTCTTGTTAAGCTCTGACAAGTTGCAATGATGCTAAAACCGTGACACAAGACAAATGTCTAAATCCATTTCATGGAGAAACAGATGAATTAACCTGAGTGAAAGTGTTGAGTTGAAGCACTAGATATTGATGTAATCTAGATTTCAATGGGAGAAATGCACATTTTTTTGTTTAAATTTGCAACAAAGCTCAGATTTTCAGGGTGTAAAGACATTGTGGGACACATCTAGCTACATCCACCCTTTAATAATAATAAAATAATAATAATAATAATATAAATTAAAAATAATTAAAAAAAATAAAAATGTATCTCTCATTTTTTATAATTTTTTTATCCCCTCCCCCTTTTCTGCTTTTTCTTAATTTATTTTTTCTACACATTATTACTATTATTATTCTTTATATGTAGATATATGTACTGTATATGTGTGTAGAGGTTTGTATTTTCTGTAAAATATTATTATAAAAGTATAACTACAGTTTTAAGAAAAAGAATAAACTTTAACAAAAAAACAAAAGATTATAACAAACAGCATAAAAATAGACAAATTACAACAAGCAATTGAATTTGCAGCCTTCAGTAACTGGAAATGTGCGTTCAGTTGTCAGATATTCCTTAATCTAATCTGTTTTTTATAATTTTTAATGCTAAAATAATCAAATTTAAAGTGACTCCAGAGCTGACTCCAAGATGATGGAACAAAAACTTTAAAAGCAAGAAAGACATATATAAGTTATCCACATGGCAGAAGGTATCAGCTACTGATAGTTTTAGAGGTCACAGAGAAGATAAATAATGAGGCAGTTCATGTTATATGGCCTCAGAAAGAAAAATGCACCAGTGTTTTATTCTGAGATTATATACAGAAGACAAACCAACTTTCTCATACAAACTGCAAATGCAGCAGTGCAGCATGGTGCTCTGAATCTAACATTTTCATGGAAGATGAATTTGCACGCACATAGAAAATATCCTCATAAAAAATGACCGATAAAAGTGTCACTTCAACCACTTTTTTCCTTGCATCCAAAGAGAAATCGCATCTGTTTCCAGTGATTTAATTTTTTTTAAAAAATGCTTTGCGATTCTTGCAGAACCCTCCTAACTTCCTGCGTGCGTCAGCTCTGTCGGAGCACATCAGCCCCGTGGTCGTGATCCCCGCAGAGTCGTCATCCCCTGAGTCGGAGCACGTGGTGGAGACAGACGACCTGGTGGACACAGACGTCCCCGTGCTGCCGGTAACTAAACAAGACAAGAACCTTCTTAAATGCAGTCATCTGTTTTGTAGATGTTATATGGTGCACTTGTAATCAGCAATCAAATATTTAAGGATGTTGTGTCTGTGAGTCATCGAGGGGGAGCAGATGAAAAGAGGTAAAGTGAGGGAGATAAAGCAGGAAGATAACCTGCCAGCAGAGAAGACATGAAGAGACTCCCCTGTGAAACCACAGATTTTTCAGATTCTTGATGAGACAACACTAAACATCTGGTTTATATTCCACAAACATTGAAAATTATTGTGTAATAATGGCATTTTTTAACCACAATCCAGCTGTAAAACACCTGGATAATTGACAGTGAATGAGCAGATGTGGGCGTTTAATGCTGACTCCTAATAATTACATTAGAGGACATGAAACTTTTGAGGTTGATTGTATCTACAAACTCAAAATGGTATCGATTGTGTTTCATATTATTTCTAACTATGTTTAGTAAGAATAGACAAGGAAGCCCAGTTTAGTCAAAGTCAATAATAAAACAGTGCCAATGTAATTTGAGTTTTTAGGGGATTTTATGAGATTTTTCTGTTACACCTGCTTGTTTTAAACACACAGGCTGCTTTGGAGACCAAGTTTGACGACCTGTTTGGCACCTCGGCTGCTATCGACCCCTTCAACTTCAACAGTCAAAACGGCATGCGGAAGGACGACAAGTGAGGCCTGAATGCATCACATTAGATTTGTGTGTCTGCACGGTCACAACTGTCAGAGTATCTTTTAAGAATTGTCAAGAAGATAAATTATTTTTGCTCAGAAAAACTTTGTCGTCACATCATGTGACTAGAATGATCACAAACATCACAGCACAGATATGGATCTTTGGTTTGATTGGGTAAAATTTGACGGAGGCCTATAATGGGATGCGTACAAAACTCCAGACCAAAATCAAACCAGATTTTATTTTGACCTAGTTTTACCTTAGTTTATTTACCTCCTGTTTTTGGGGTGTTTTTTTAATATTTTGTCTGTACCCACCAGAGACCGTCTGATTGAACAGCTGACGAGGGAAATCCAGGCTCTTAAAGAAGAACTGGAGTCTTTCAGATTGGAGGTAAAATGGAGCAGCTCACTTTTCATTAGGGGCTGCCGAAATCTAATTTTATAGGATCCCCAGGAACAAGACTTAATTTATTTCCTTCCCACTCTGTCTCTCTGTCCCTCATTAGAGTGGTCGCTTGTGTCAGGCGCTGAGGGGGCGTGTCAGTGAGCTGGAGGCGGAGCTTGCCGAGCAGAGCCACCTGAGGCTGCAGGCTGCAGGGGAGAGCGAGTTCCTGAAGGCAGAGCTGGACGACCTGCGGAGGGTCAGAGAGGACACGGAAAAGGAGCAACGGAGCCTGACGGAGATCGAGAGTAAGACGTCTTTGTGACATTATTATTGGTTTATAGATATGATTTAGAAAGATATTAAACAGGGTTCCCATGGATCCTTAAAAGTCTTAAAAGGCATTGAATTCATTGATCTAAAAAAAATTCCTTAATTGGTATTAAAATGTCTTAAATAAATCTTTAAAAAGTCTTTAAAATGCTCAGATGTTAAAAAAAAAAAATAACTTTTTTGGGGGGCATTTTCCCTTTATTTATAGGACAGTGTGAGAGAGACAGGAAAGGTGGGAGAGAGAAGGGGTAATGACACGCAGCACAGGGCCACAGGCCGGACTCGAGCCCGGGCCCCACATGGGGCACATTACATTGACATTACACTGTAAAATTTAAAAGTTGGTAACATCTTTTATTTTTTTATGATTGTTATTTTTTTTAAATACATAAAATTTGCCAAATTCCTCAAGCACAAACATCACCAAAAAAGTCATGTTTTATTTTACAATAAATATTTGGGCAACGTCTTGCCTTAAGGAACCCTGATCAAAATATTTTTTAATTTTTGAAGATTTCTTGCCCTCGTTTAGTTTTTGTTTAGTCTGACAAATCCCACTCATTTGGCTGTTACTCTAAATGAACTTCCAACAAACTCTAAAAGCAGTTTACAAATTTAGGATAAGGAGTGTATCCTACAGCACGCTGTGTCCTACTTTTGTGCAGAAAGGCATTTTATATTTTGTTTTAGCACCTTAATTTTTTTTGCTTCTTCTGTTTGTGTCGATGATTTAACTTTGAAATGTTGACTGCAGATATTTAAAAGTATTAAGGAAAGTAGTATTAAAGAAATTCTCTTATACACTGCTAAATATAAGACCAGAAAAAATATAAAATTGGGGATTCATTTGTAAACAGTTGGCTCTTTAATCTCTCAAACAGTAAGTCAAAGTGAAAGAAAGGAGTTAGCTTGATGTTGTAACGTGACAAACTGAAAATTACTAAGTAAAGTAGCTTTTGTTGCAGCAAAAAATGTATCTGAGGTTTTCTTCAGTTATTGTGTCTGCTGATGACTGTGTATGTCTGTCTCTCTCTGTTGTGTGTTTCTAACCAGAAAAAGCTCAGGCCAATGAGCAGCGCTACACCAAACTAAAGGAGAAGTACTCAGAGCTGGTTCAGAGTCACGCAGATTTGCTGAGGAAGGTGAGAAAGTCTCAGTTTCTTTACGTTCAATCAAATCCTTCTCTGTGTCCTTTTTCCCCTCCTAAAAAAAGCTTCTAAGTTAAATTAAGTTGGTCCTCTTGCTGTCCTTTATAATATCCCCCAAGCTGAAGATCCAGCCTCTGTCCTGGTTATTTTGGTGTGTTCTCTGCGTGTCTGCAACTGCGTCCCATGTCCTGTCTGTCTGTGTGTGCAGAACGCAGAGGTGACCCGGCAGATGACGGTGGCTCGAGCAGCGCAGGATGAAGTGGAGGCGGTGAGGAGAGAGATGCAGGAGAAGGTGAAGGCTGCTCAGGAGGTTGCAGACAGACAGGTGAGGAGGAGATGAATTCTGTTATTGCTGCCAAACACATGCAGCAAGTTCAACTCTGTATTTTGCAGCCAGATAATTTTCTCCTGGTCCAACAGTAAAGCTCGCTACTGTCGGGCGCATTAGGAAAACAATGAGGCAAAGATTGGATTTTTTGTGCCCCACAGTGAAATTATTTGTTGAGAAAATGACCCAAACAAAAGAAGCTGCTTTGAGAATTGTATTTTTGAGTTTGGTAGAGTGGACCATAAACTTAAATTTCACTTTTGATTTAAAGTTTTTTTTGTCACAGGTGTTCAAAATTGTTAACACTGACAAACTGAGGTGTCTGAAGTGAGATTTTGACCTCTCTTCCTCAGGAGAGGGACCAGCTGGAGCAGCTTCAGGAGCTCCAGAGAGAGCTGGTGTCCAGCAGGACGGAGCTGGACTCCCTGAAGACCACCATGGCCTCATCACAACAGGTCTCCCTCCCCTCAGCCTCTTATGTCTCTCCTGATCAGTGTCAATCTGCTAACAGTCTCCAAAATTTGCCGTCAAAAGTTACTGAACTCATCTCTAACTGTCCCAATTTAAAAAGACAATAGCAGCTGTTGCAAGAAAGTGTGGAAAGATTAATGAGATGAAATTTGTCTCCCTGACTAACAGACCTGGCTGATCCTAACGAGCACAGTCTGGATAAAATCTAAAAATGGGCTGCTGGCGTTATGCGCTCTTATTTTAGTCATAAATTATGTGATGACCTCACTTGCACGCCTTTTTTGTAGTGTTTGTCACATTTTTGGTGCCCATGTCTGTGAAAGTTTGGCAGTAGGCAGGCTGTAGTTCATACCATTCTGTATGACGGATCAGACTGTTCACAATGTGAAAACTAAGACTACATGCACACTTTTTTCATTTTTGTAGTGTGTAGTGTAGTGTAGTGTCCACATTATTCCAGCGTTTTGGAACCACTGAAATGGAAATCTTTCAAAAAAGGCGCTGACCCTGTTTAAGTTTGAAAAGTCCGAGGCTGCATTTTAAGTCCCAGACAAACCAAACCAACATCAAAAACCTAGTGGAGATGAAAGCCGACTGTTGCATTCTCTTATACCAGCTGTGTCTTGGCCAAAAAGTTGCACTTGAACTGCAAAGACTACAGCCAACGGCCAGTTAACATGTTGGTTCCTCGCCCGAGTGGAAGGAAATAACTCTCAATAGAGGCAGGTAGCTAAAGTCTTTATTCATCCGAGAAAGATTCAAGATGCCAGTTATTCGTTTATCATTTTAACAACACAAACCAATGCTGATAAAAACAAATTATATGTTCTGTGCTTTAGTGAACAGTAACACAAACGGTTAAGAAACATTTTCTGTTCAGGAGCGAAGTGGCAAAAAAACAATCTTACCTGATACATCAAATTTGTTTCAATCTCACTTCCTCTGGACTTACGCCCTCTTTGTTCTTCCCTTTTTTTACTTTTCTCTTCTTGTGTACTGAGCTGAACGGCCAGTCAGAGTGATTTCATTCACCAACGGTCTCCACCTTCTCCAGAGCTGATGTAGTGTGCTGAATCGGCAGAAAAAAAGCCAACAAGGGCCGACTAAACAGTGACACACTGCTAAAACTAGGGAGACAGACGCTCACCATCAGCCCGACATTGACCGACGGCCGACCGTCAGCTTGGCGTGCAGGGGACCCTTAGTCTGAACGAGTAAAAAATGGAAACTTTTGAAACAGTGACTCAGACAAGAACGTTAGCTTCCTGATTGGGTGTTATCAGTCATGATGTGTCACGCTAAAACATTAAATGTAGGTCTATGTACCTTTTGGGATTTCATCCATCTCATGTGGGCACTCCTTTCCCGTTGCCATGACTTCCTCCGGCGAAGGATAAGGCTCCTAGCACTGCTTAAATATTTGCTCTGTAATAACAGTCTTTACCACCTTTGTCACCCTCCGCTTTGTCATCTTTCCAAGCAAAGAAATCTTTTACTTTTCGGCATTTCCGTACTATTTTCGGCAAATAAACAACCAACCACAGAACAGACCATCTGCTCTCTGTTTACAATGGTACCTGCATGGCGAGTGTACATGAGTGGCCATGTTATATGTGTTTTCAGGCGTGATAGTATGGAGAGAGATTATTTCTGAAATTAATCTAAAAGGCTCTTGTGTACGCAGATTGTTTTCATTGTGTTTTAAATCAGAAGAAATCAGTGTGAATGTGGCTTAAGTCCTGACTGTAAGTGGTGAGAGCAGATCCAGACTGCGATGTCCGACCACTCTTTAGCTTCTGTGAATGATTTTCTGGTCCAAAGTAAAATGCTCCACCATAATCTATCACACATAATTTACCAATGTGTGTTGCTTTTATAATTCAGGTCTTTAATCTACAAGATATCTGCCACTTCCTACATTTCTGTTTTTTTGTCATTTGTTGTGTCATCTCCCCTCTTAGTCACCAACTGTCCTCCCCACTGCAGAATCTCAAATACATCCAGTTTCTGACAGAATTGATATGCTAATGCATTTCTTTGACGTTGTTCACTGTGGAGAAACCATTCAAATGGCCCGACAGTTTTTATCCCGTAACTCTTCCTTTTGAACCTCTCTTGGTCTGTGTTTGTCATCTCTGCACAGCTGCACAGAAGTTGATGTTTTTAACAGGTGACTCATTAAAAAAAGAGACCAGACAGAAAACACAGAAGCAGAAACATTTTGTCCAAACAACTTCCCGTGTAAATGCATGGTTCCTTGCTTCAGTGTACTCATGATGGCAAAGATTTGTCTGCAGGAATATTTAAAAGAGGACTATAAGGGGAGTGTCAGTTCAATGAGCTTTGGATTCAAGCTATTAACCCTCACAACCCCACTGATTGCTCATGACTCCCTCAGCCCCCAAATCCAGATGTTTTTGTGCACATGCAGCGTACCTCTCAGCCTCCCACTCCTGACGTCCCACTTTTGTAGCCGCTACTTATCTACTCTGTCACTCTCTGTCTTCCTCCTCCTCCTCCTCCTCCTCCTCCATCTCTCTAATCTCCACAGTTCTTTTCACACACAGCCCACGTTTTATCGCTCTTGTCACATGCTTCCAGCTCTCACTTGCTTTCTTAATTCTGTTTCTGCTTCATCTCTCAACATTTCTCGCTTTCTGTTGGACCTGCTTGGATTCAGGCTGTAAGTCTCACACCTGTTTTCTTACCTGCAGAACATTTTCATGCGCTCACCTCACTATTTAGCTACTTTTTGGTCCACAAAAATGTGATTTCACAAACAGGATCTGATGTAACTCTTAACTCTGTTGTCATAGTTTATGATTGTTGCATTGCATTGCCGAGTTGCACAACCGCAGATTCCCAGTCTTCATTTGGTTGTAGCCTTGACCTCAAAACCTCTCTGGAGACTCTCCGCCTCTTCACAGACTTAAATGGAAGCAATACTCTATATAATCAGTGCCTGAAGATAAAAAGTTTTTTTTTTGTTTTATTGTGAGGTCAAAGCACTCTCATCATACCACATCCTGAGATGTCATGACAGCTATGTATTATCTTAACCATGTCTTCCCGTCAATTCAGTGTGCCTCGAAATCATCCTCTTTTTTCCCTCCATCTTTTATTTCTTCCACGCAGTCGAGTGAGGCGCTCAGCACCCAGCTGGTCACCCTGGAGTCTGAGAAGGCGGAGCTGGTGCAGTCCTTGTCGAAGGTGGAGGCGGAGCTGGCTGCCCAGGGGGAGGAGCTTGAGCAAGTCCAGAGTTCGCTGGCGACTGAGAGGGAGAGTGGGGTGAAGACGGCAGAAGCCCTGCAGAATCAGCTCAATGAGAAGGTGGCGACAAGTCATTGTCTCTATTGTCTTTCTGAATTAACTTTTTTGATTAGATGTAATAAATCAAACAGATGTTTCAGGGAGCCATGAAGAAACCTTAATTTTAGCATTCAGACCCTCTGGCGTTTTCTAATAAAGGGTGGTGTGATAATTTCAACTGTGTGTCTGTGTGTGTTTGCGTCCAAAGGAGAGCAGGGAGCAGGCGCTGGAGAGCCAGCTGGTCGCAGCCCGCTGGTCTAGTCTGCAGGGAGCTGTGGAGGAGGCAGAGAAGATCATTCAGGACTCACTGGCTCAGATCGACGACCCAGCGCACATCAGCTGCACCAGCTCCGCAGGTCAGACCTGCTGTCATTCAATATAAGTATTAATACTTCTGTGCAAACTCACATGTTTAAGTCTTAGCTTCTATGCCTCTTCTTTTTTTTTTTTAAATCTCTGCAGACTACCTAGCATCCAGATGTCAGGCTGCTTTAGACTGTATGGACCGGCTCCAGTCTGCCAGAGAGGCCTTCCTGGCTGACAACACAGGTGAGACTTTAGCTTTGCAAAGGATGAATTACATGTACAGTTATGTAGTAAAGATGGAACCTGGAAAGGAGAAAAGACAGAAACACACAGGCAGCTAAACTGAAGCACCTCATTCACACAGATAGAAAAATGATCCAGCAATAGATAATAATAAAACAGTGGAAGGGGAGGGGCTACAGTCTTATATGTGTACATTTTGACTAATGCATGTGAGTGCTGAGAGGTCTTGATGTCCTAAAGATGTCACATTATTTGTTGGTGTAGGTGTATCTGAGCTGGTGCGAGTGGTGACCCAGTGTGGCCACCTTGTGGGAGACACCATCGTACAAGGTAGTGCCACCTCCCACATGGTGCCTGTGGAGCAAGCTGATGGTAAGAGTGTGTTTGTGTGTGAAGGAGAAAGAGAGAGAGAAAATTAGACTGTAGTCTCCACTTCTCTCCTGATTATAATCTGTGAACGAGTCAGTCGGCCCAGACACGTACATGTTCTGTCATGTCTGTAAGCTGTTCCTCATCCGTTACATGTGTACAGTAAGGTTGGGCAGATCAAGTTCAAACTATTGTCTCTATAAATTGCTGGGATATACATTAATGTTATGACAATAATCTTGTGCTAACACCTTGCATCAGTCTGTATATGGGAACGTCTTGCGATTACAAAGTCACGTCTTTCAGCCAAAACTTGTTACTGACTTCATTCAGCTGTAATGTTATCAGGATTTTGCCCTCCTGGGAGACATCAGCAGTCTTGGCTTGTCTTAACATGCCTAAATATAATAGAGCTGGCCAGCAGTCTTATAATGGCAACAAAAACAAAATGAAAACTTGAAACTGGGTCAAACTGAAGCAGATCCTGTAATTGTGTCTTTAAAAACCAATAGATTCTGTATTTGTCCAAACTTTAATAAAACATTTGCATGCAGCGTTTGAAAGCTTGTGTACAGTTTGATGCATATCAGCCGGCAGTTCAACATCCATCTAAAAAAACAGGCCAACAGCTGCTGCAGAGGTAGTTGGTTGCCGTCTTCCTCCCATCGTAGCGGCTGTTTCAGCTGTTGGTTGACACTCTGCCTGAGGGGACGACAGTATAATTAACACTGCAGCTGCATCCACTAGTGGCACAGATACACATCACAGTTTACACACGACATCATACGGCATAAAGTTGATGATTTCACAGCATTGTATATGTTAGTATCAACACTCAAAAGTGCATTTATAAATGATATCTATCAGGAAAGCAGCTTTTGGGTGGTCTGAACAGAGCCAGGCTGGCTCGACAAACCCTGCAGCCTCGCTCAGAGCTAACAGGGTACCACGAAGGTGGTTATCAACTTTCTTTCTTAACTCAGGCTTCCTGCTTCAGACTCTGTGCGTGTTCACAAAAAACGAGTCTGAACGCGTCATTTGACACTTATAAATGATCAATGGCGTGCCGCTTATCTCGGCCTTTGAAGAATATTAAAATGTATAACAGCACAGAGTAATACCGTTGCTTCAAAAAAGGCGAGAGCTGACAGAAAATGACTTATAATAAATGCACAAGTTAATATAGGCGATCTGTTTAGGCTGTTTTATCACTCGGTTGTTTCTAATCTGTCAGCTGCTCATTCTGCAGCTCTTAAACTTTAAACTTGATGCAGCAGATTTGAACATTATAATTAACTGTGGGCCTATATAGGTTTGACACCGTCCCATAATGACAGAGACGTATGAATCACTTTAGTTTTTAGAGAAATCAAAGTAAAATTAATTTTACAGACTGAATAATATCTGTGATAAATATCACTAGACTAATCTATCAGTTGTAATATAATAAGTGTGAAAACCTAATATCCTAAACATAAGAAGTGTTAACTGTATTTATGTGAAATCAGCATCATCCTGATTAAAAATATATAGTGACATGTTAATGTAAAATATGATCTGTGGTTTTATTGAAGCTTATTTTAGAGCCACTGTGGAGAAATTAACCAGCAAGCACCACAGACACATTCAGTCGTTCAGTGTGAGCCACAAACACATGAAGAAAGTAAACGATATTCTGTCTCAGATTTCTGCATCACTTATAAACTGCAGGCTCCTGAGGAAAAAAAAATTGCAATGCAGATAGCGATATTGTAACTGCATGGTTTTGCATTTATGTAACATTACGGCTCAACAAGTCGTATGAAGTGTATTTGTAATATTTTCAGTTCATACGCTGACACTGATTATCGAGTAACGCTCCTCAAAGAAGCTGTGAAAGATGCTTTTCAGCTGATTTCAAGCTGACACTCAGAGCATAACCTGCTCTCGACTGGGTTAAGTTTGACACATAAGTTACCATGGTGATCCAGCCAGGTCAAAAGAGAGCCACCTTTGTAGTACAGCAAACCCTGGCTTTAGTCTCACATACGTCACTAAGGTACTAATCTCTCTTCGTAGTACACCCCCTGTTCTGTGTGTACATTTATGTATTTTAATGACATGCATCGTCTTTGTCCTTGTCTGTGTCCCTGTCAGCTCTGTCAGAGAGTGTGAAGGCGTGCGGGGCCGAAGCTCTGGCTTTGCTGGGCCAGATGAAGCAGCAGGACAGCCTGGCTGCAGCTGACAGCGGCAAGCTGAAAGCGACTCTGGAGGCCATCTTTGCCACCGCAGAGGTTCGTACTTCATACATGCATGCTCATGTTTGCACTCTGTGAGCTGAAAATGGGTCAAAGCGTCCCCAGGGCGAAAACAGGAATGAGATTAACTGAATCTAAACTGTGATAAAGGGTCACTTTTACCATGTGTTTGCTTTGATGCTGACTTCAGTCTCTCGTGTTCAGAAACTTCGTCCTCGGGGTTTGGAGATGGAGCAGGGGGAGCTGGGAGATCTAGTGGAGCAGGAAATGGCTGCCACTTCCGCTGCTGTGGAGTCGGCAGCTGCCAGGATAGAGGTACGTGAAGTGTGTGTGTGTTTAGCTATGGTCAGATGAAGGCAGTTTTGTATTTCAGTGCACTCTCTGTGCGTGTGAGCGTGCTGTGTGAAAACATTGCCCCCTGTTTCACTCTCCAGCAGTATTAACTTCAAAGTGTCTTTTCTTTGTCTCCCTTGTGCCTCTGCGGATCCCAACAGGAAATGCTCAACAAGTCCCGAGCAGTTGATACAGGAATCAAGATGGAGGTCAACGAGAGGTAAAGCACAGATTAGAGCTGGGGTTGCTTTTTACCGTCACAATAATCGAAGTCTGTCTCCAAGGAGAACAGGCTTATACACAGGGTGTGATAAAAAATACTTAAAGAATCTTGCATCTAAATGAGATTCACGAGGCTGCGAGACGAGTTGCACTAAATCTACTGAAAAGATGAGCCTCATTACCTTTACAACAACATCACATTTTCCTGTCATAGAACTTAAGTCAACCCACTACCTACTTACTGTGGCTTTTACGGTTGTCTGCTGGTCCTTAAAAAGTCATTAAAGGTCATTAAATAGTCTTAAATGTGTATTTCTAAGGTTTTATTATCTATTCCATTTACCTTGAAGTCGGAGATTTGAGCTGGGTATGACGTCACACCTGAGTTGATTGTATTTTAATGATGCAAGTCACAAAGCCAAAAATATTAGCAGTTACCAGTTCAAGCCAGGTTAGCCACTGTTATATACGGGCTGATAACCACATGATGCTGTATTTTGTGCGTAAAAACACTTTGGCAACATGTGCACAAAAAGAAGCTGGACAGTACTGTGCGTATGACACAAATAACAGAAGTACTAATAGACATTATATTACTGCACGGAGGAACCATATTGTATTTTGGGGTCAGGGTTGATGAATTTCCTCTGACTTTCCGAGTTGGGAATCTGACTTAAGGTCAAGTTGAAAGTTGTGATTTGGATCTTGGAAATGTCAAATTCCCAGTACAAATGGAAAGCACTACAAATTACCACGAATATTTTTATACAATTTACTTTTTCCATCCTTTAATTTCTTTTTGTCAAAATGATTCAAGTTCTTCTCCATGAATGTCAGCGTGTTAGAAATCTTTAAATCTGCCACTGAACCTAAGGCAGTTTTTTTTAATTAATACTTGCACTTTCGTGTTGGCCAAATTTAGATAAACCTAAATCTCTCTAATAACAATATCCTACATAAAATCTACCTTTGCATGGAACTACATAAATATACTGCGTTATACTGCCTTTATATTTACATTGAACTCTTGCATAAGAAAAAGGATGATTGTTTAAGTCAGTCTTAATTTGGTTAAAATTTATCTTGAATAAAAGCATTTAACAAAAGTGTGTGATACCTGTAAACACCCTGGTTTTATCTAAGTTGAATTAAGATGACAGACAAAGCCAAAACCTCAACTATGAGTGGCTTGAACAACAACAACAACAACAAACATCTCTGTGGCGAAAGAAAAATTAAAGTGCCTAAAACAACAAAGATTGAGGAACCGATTCATCTGTTAATTATTTGTTTGTGAAAGACTTTCACCACAAGATGTAATGAATGCCAGCAATGAGCTGGAAAAGGAAATAGAGGTGCTTTTCAACACGGCAGCACAACCGTCACATGATGTTTCAGTGAAGCTGCAGACGGTCGCACACTGAGGGGCTGACGTGCGAAGAATTTCATCAGTTCAGCCACAAAGCCTGTGCAAACTGTGAAGCCAGTGTGGCACGTAATGTTTGTCTGCTGTTGCTTCATCCATATAATTCTAAAATTAGCTTCTTCAGTGTGTGCATTCTGCAGTTTTATAAGTCGGGAAATGTAATTCCTTTCTCGCTGGAGCAGCTCCACAAACTGTTAACATATCACAGATGTTTTAACACCAAATGGGGTTTATTTATACGGTGCTGTTAATAGCTGCAAGAAGTTCAGAAATCTCTTGATTACATTATTGAGCAGAAACTTGGCCCTCTGCTCCAAACTTGAACCATCAGAGGGATTTTGTTGCACGAACATAAATCTTCACTAAAGCATCCTAGGCTGCAGGAGTATCAGTTTAGATTTTGTCTGATCTAATTGTGCGTGTCATTTATTCATTGTTATTCATCCAGGCTGTGTAATAATTCTCTTTGTGCAAATGAAGCCAATTAATTTTTGTTTTTCTGCGCTACTTTTTTTTTCTCTGACTTAATTATTAATGTAAAGAAAAAAAAACTGCACCAGTGCTGCTTTGAGAGATAATTATAACAAGAAACAAACAACTGCTGTAAATAGTATATTGACAATTTAGGTCAGTGGTGCACTGCTCATGCAATAACTAGACTGTGGGTAAACTTGACAGTTATTTCCAAACAGTGAGGAGGCTGATCTCTTTCTGCTTTGAGCTCCATCTCTTAAACTGTGTTGGGTTGGATGATATTTTTTTCAGGAATTAGATTCATCCAAGATATTTGCAGGCACAACACAGAGCTTCTCAGCGTTTTGCTTCCTATGAAACTGAGAGCGTTTCAGTGTGTCAGTGTTTGTGTCCTCTGCTCTGTCGCCCCCTGCAGGATTTTGGCCTCCTGCACAGAGCTGATGCAGGCCATCAAGCAGCTCGTTCTGTCTTCCAAAAATCTGCAAAGGGACATCGTGGAGAGCGGCAGGGTGAGTATAGTCGTCTTTGTGAGACAGAGATACGGGTCATATCCTAAAATATTATATACTAACTCTGATTCAAACTTCTCCACACTGACTGATGCAAACACAAAGCTTTACAGACTTTTAACTGTAAAGGATAAATGTCATATCCAAAAATTCTAATTTTTACCATTATTACTGTGGAGGGTTTTTTTGGTATGTTAATATATTTCATGGTTCGGCAATTGTGTACTGTTGATTGTTTTCCTATTGAAAATTAACTGAATTTGCAACTATAAAAATATACCTTGATATGTGGAGTAATATAAAGTACTCTTTACAGTCTTAATGCAGTCTCTGACACACTCTTAACAAAAACTAACTGTATTTATTAGTACTTGCACATATCAAGTTTATTATAGTCAATGAAAACTTTACTAAAAAGTAAAACTAGATGTAAAAAAACATTTCAAGTGAAATAAAATTAAATAAAAAAAGTAAAACTTACTGAAACAATATGGTGTACTTAAAAACCTAACTAAAACAAAATTTTTAAAAAAATATATAACTAATAAGAAATAAAACATTTTTAAAAAATAAAACTAAATGGAAATAAGAATACTCGATCAGGAACTGGAAGTAAACTGGATTGAAAATCAAAATTAAAACCAAAATGCATTAAAAAAGGAAAGAAAAATCAAAACTATAATAAGTCTGGCTCAAACTGGAGCTGAAACAGCCAGTTAATGGTTTCAGTTTCTCTGATATGACAATTAGCTGTCTCTCCTTAAATTAGAGTTAACTATGTTTTGGTTTGAAGTGTTGGTGAATTGAATTTATTATTTATTATTTCACCTCGGACTCTGAGAAACTGTGATGGGCTTGTTTTAACAATTTGTGGTGTGTTAATGACTGAACAATTTATAAAATTAATCATGAATACTATTTTAAGGTTAATCAATAATTAAAACAATTTTGAGTTGCAGCCCGTGCGCTCAGAGTTTAAAAAGTTGTCAAGAAAGATCTATTTTATTATTTTCCCGTTTGTCCACCAGGGGGCAGCATCCATGAAGGAATTTTATGCCAAGAACTCCCGCTGGACCGAGGGTCTGATCTCTGCCTCCAAAGCAGTGGGATGGGGCGCCACGGTCATGGTGTAAGTATCAGTCCTCCTGCTGAGTGCATCCTACTCACTACAGAGCATAAAAGTAATAAAAGTGACATGAACCTTAAATGTTCTAAATAATTGAACGAGGTGGCCTTTATAAGGAAACAAACAAAAAAACAAACAAAACAATTCACCAGGTTTTAAAGGAATGATGATTCATGGATGGAGCTTCATTCATGAAACTGTTTTTTTCTCTTTGTGTCGACAAAAGTAGTCCTCACCTCAACACTGTGTCGTTGCAGAGATGCTGCGGACCTGGTGGTGCAGGGCAAAGGGAAGTTTGAGGAGTTGATGGTGTGTTCACATGAAATAGCTGCCAGCACAGCGCAGCTCGTGGCTGCCTCTAAGGTGAGTAAAGTTTTCATTCTGTCTGAGTCTAAATGGTCTAACGGGGTTCCCACGACTTTTTCCCCTTAAAAAGTCTTAAACTAATTAATCTAAAAAATAAGGCCTTAAGTGGTATTAAATAGATTTAAGTTAATCCTTCAGAAGTCTAAAAAATGCTCAAATAGGGGAAGTAGGATTTAAGGGTTTTTTTCTAATATTGCTTGTAAAATCTTAAAATAATTGGTAACATCTATTTTTTTGGTTAAATAATTTAATAAATTCCTCTTTATAAACTCATCATGATGGGAATCCAGGCAGTGGAATCTCTTTTTTTTATTTTTTAAAGATATTTTTGGGCTTTATTGGATAGGACAGAGAGTAAGTGTGAAAGGGGGAGAGAGAGGGGAGCAAAGGGCCGAGGCCGAAGTCGAACCTGCGTTCGCTGCGGCGAGTGCTCAGCCTCTGTACATGGGGCGCCCGCTTTATCCACTGAGCCACTGACACCCTGAACAGTGGAATCTCACATACAGATTTAGAAACACAAAATCTCCCAGAAAAACGTCCAAAAATACCAGATATTTCCGACTTCTGTCGGTTAACCAAACAGATATTTAAATGATAATATATGTTCATTGTCTTCCATGCGTTTTACTCTAAAAAGGGTCATTTTTTTCAACATTTGCCGGAGATGATCTAACTTTGGTTGGTTCAACTTAATTCTGAATGCCCTTTAAAAAAGTCTTAAAGTCTGAAATCAACCCTGCCTTAAGCTGCAGGAACCCCGTCTAAGCTGTTTGGTTTTTGCTGGGTTAATTCACTCAGAGGATTACAGGTACAGGCAGCATTTCCATGTTGCAGATGTCATGTCTCTCGCCTTGTTGCTGTTCTCCCCGTCCAGGTCAAAGCAGACAAAGACAGTGCCAACCTGCAGCGCCTGCAGCAGGCGTCCCGCGGCGTCACACAGGCCACTGCAGCTGTCGTGGCTTCCACCAAGTCTGGGAAGTCTCAGATTGAAGATACAGGTGGGAGAATCGCATTGACTGAAAGGTTTAGATTTTTTGGTTCACAGTTTTTGTTTTTTACATTTTTTAAAGTTTAAACTCTATTTGACGATGATATAAAATGTCCAGTCAGTATCTTTTAATTTCAAAATTTTCTAAGGTGTTTGGAAGTAATTTGTTGTTTCTCTCCAGATACAATGGACTTCTCCAGCATGACGCTGACACAGATCAAACGACAAGAGATGGACGCACAGGTGAGCAGCAGAATACAGCAAAAACATCTATCTTAATAAGCCACATAGCTGAGGCTTTTGAGTTTGAAATATATATTTCAATTTAAGTAGAGAAGCAAAAGTAACTTTACTCCAGGCAAGTTTTGTGACTGTCATTGGAAACAACAACTTTTCTCTCCTCCTTTAGCCTACAACATTAGAAAATCTTACTATAGGAAGAAATTATGTCATGATTTATTTAATAATATATATATTTTATCTGATAATTCATTTTATCATTTTATTTTGAACATGTAATGCGAAATTACAACAAATTCCAAAAATACAAAAGACAATTGTGTTTTTTTTCCCTTCTTCTGAAGTATACGTTATTAAAGTTCTCAAAACCAAAACCATATTAAAGTTTTACATATTCGAAAAGGGGTGGGAAGAAGTTTATCTATTCTTATGCGTCCCTGTAAAATATACACCCCCAGAAACAGAAATTGTAATACTACTGATAATAATAATAATAATAATAATAATAATAATAATAATAATAATAATAATAATAATTTAAAAAATCAGGTATAAATAAATAAATAATTGATTTAATTTATTTAATTCTGTCATGATTAATTAGGACTATTGATATGTGAGTTTCAGGGGTTGTTAGTGATGCATTAAAACTAAAGCACAGTAAAAAAAAAAAAAAAAAGTTTTTTTTTTAAGGAACAAGTATTTTTCATGTTCCTTTTTTAAACTGTACTTTTACTTTATTATATTTTTGAGACAGTAATCTACTTTCTACTTCACTACATTTGCCTGTGGCCCTTTGCTGCGTGTCACTCCCCCGTCCTATAAATAAAGGGAAAAATGCTCAGAAAAAAAACAAAACTTAGTAGAACGTAACCTAATTAACCAAGTACATTTTTACTTGAGCAGATTTCTCAATATTTTCTTTTTTTTTAACAATTTATTCAAGTAACTTTTTTATAAGAGTTTTTCAGTACTCTACCCATGAAATGAATAAAGTTTGCACATTAAATTCTGAGGGTGTATTGTTCTTCATCCATTGAGAAGCCGAATGTCAGACCCACGTGAACACTTCCCTCTGTGTTGTGGCTCTGCCTCCCCCGACACTGAAAGGAAAACACAGAAAGGTCTGGACCTGCTCACACACACGGTCCATTGTTGTAAATGCACAGAGTGCCTCTGTTTGAAGTGTATTTTTAGGAGTCTTAACTAAAAATCTGTGTAAATAATGATTGTTTAACTTTAGGAAGCATCCACAGGCACAGGGAAAGTTGGAGAAAATTATATAACCACCATCAGTGTTATTTACCACTGCTTCATTTATCCTGGGTGGCATTTCTGTCTTAAAAAAACATAAAATTTGAATAAAAAGTGGCCTCTTATTACAGTTAGCTGATCATAAGAAAAAAAGATCAACTAATAAGGAGTTTTTTCATCATGTGTCTTGCATGATAGCCAATGAAAATATGTCCTCATCCAACTTTTTTTTCTTTAGGTGACCCGTAAAATGAATTATCTGTTCAGGGTTTTAGATTTTTTCTGTGGTTTGATTTCAGGGAAATGATGAGCATGTTTGTCCCTTGCTCTGTCCGTGTTTCCTCAGGTCCTGGTTCTGGAGCTGGAGACTCGTTTGCAGAAGGAGCGAGAGCGTCTCGGCGAGCTGAGAAAGAAGCATTACGAGCTGGCTGGGGTGGCGGAGGGCTGGGGCGAGCAGGAAGAGAGTACGGACGGAGGACAACCACTATACTCAGAATAAATCCTCAAAATACTGACGTAAAAAATGACTAATATCGGCCTGTCTCCGTCTTCTCTGCAGGCACAGGCTGAGACTTACCACACCTGTCGTCCTGCTCCTCCACCAGAAGACCGGCTTCTGTCTGCCTCTTTCTATTTATACACTTCTCACTCTCTTTTCTCCTTGTTTTTTTCTCTCTCTTTTGTTTGTTTGTTATCTAAGCCAAATTTAAAGGTGCTTCTTTTCTAAACCTGCTTCTCCACCCGTGTCCAAAAGCTTCCATAAAGGGACAGCACCAAGGGCTCAGCGACGGGGGACATCAAAGGGACGGACAAATGGATGTAAGGAGAGGAGGGCAGGGGGGGGGAGACGCAGCCAGACGTCACGTCCCCGCTCTGCCTCTCCCTCAGGACTGTGCTGATGAAAAGCAGTCCAAGCGAAGTGGAGTATTTATTGTGTTTCTCTTCCCCGGTTTTTAATAACGGCGCTCCGTCGAGGAGTCACAGCGGAGACGCTACGAGCACAACTTCTATTCAAGACATCCCAGGATGCACTGCACAAGGGCCAAACTCTCAGCAGCCAGAGGGGAATCAGTGACTGTTCTCGCCCTACCCCAGCCCCAAAATCCATGTCTCTGTGTGGACGGCGTGCATGCTCTCTGGTGTTGTGGGCTTTTAACGCTGTTGGAGCTGCTCTTTATCCGTCTTTCTATTCCTCCCTAGTTTCTTCCTGTTCTTTTCTCACTGTGAGTTATCACCTTGTTAAGTCCAAACCGCTTCACCGGCTGGTTCACTGGACTTTCTGCCTTTCACCTTCCCACTATTGTAACGACCGTGACTGTTAACCCAACCCTCTTTTTCTTTATTATTATTTTAACAGACGCTCACATGGAAACTCTTCAGACTGCTCCAAACTGGGGAGTAGTTTCGGAAAAGGAAAGTAGCACCTCTTGTTTTTTTCTCTCTCTCTCTCAACAGTCTTCTCCCTGTGAGCTTTGAAACTGCCAACTACCTCATGCTACATCGTCAGAGGTAGCGGTGCATCATGGGTAGGGCTGATCAGAGAACAAGTTGCTCAAACACTACAAACACGGGGTTATTTTTGTCATTTCCCCTTTTTCATTGGTTAAAGGTAGGAAAGGGAGTAGTGGGAGGAAATCCTCTTTTTATATAGAAAAAAGCAGCAACACTTTGCTGCTTTTCTTCCTTTGCAACAATAGTTCAAGTCAGGCGGAAAAAGGAAAAGTCGTTAAATAAGTTTTAAACCCTTATTGGTGCATATTTTTTTACAAATGTTGGCACTACGACAAATCTGCCACAGAAACTTTGGAGGTGAAGTCGCCAACGGTGTCGTCCTCTCATGACACATTGGCTCAGTTACTTCCTGGACACATTCAAGGCTATTCAAAGGAGGCTCGGACACGCTCTTTGACCGCATGGGAGCGATGGGGTATGACACATGCGCCATGTAACTGGAGCTGCAGTGTTGGAGGGTCACAGCAGACAGCATTAGAAATAAAGGGATGACGTCTGTGCAGTTTGCTGCTGAGATGCGCTTTGACCGAGCTGCAACCTCCGAGGCTGAGAGATGAAGCCAACGTGCAAGTGCCAAAAACTGTAGTTCCTCTAATGGCCACTGGAGGCTGGTTCTAAAACAGATGAAATCCTCATAGACCCCCATGTTAAAATGCCCAACTTTACAGCAAAAAAAAACATGTTTTCAGCCTGGTACAAGAAACGGTTTTGGTCTCACCTGCATCTTTTTTATTTTTTTGCAAAAATATTCAGAACCCAATACAACAAACAATCATTCCCATATTTTATGATAGTGCGCCAGTTATTGAGCCTTTTGGCAACTGCAGACCTGATTTCATTGCGCATGTGTTGTATCCCAATGATATGACGCCCTGACCTCTCCCCTTTTAGCCTCCTCGGACACGTTATGACTCTGCCAGCAGGACCACCGTGTTCCCAGTGAGGCCCGCTCAGTTAGAGAGGAAGAAAAGAAACATTGGGACATTTAAGGCTGTGCAAACCTTTATTCCTGAGATTTTTTTATCCGGTTTCTCACATGATGCCGCCTCTTCAAACACCCTGCAGGACTGATGTTTTTTAAACCCTTCACTAACAGTCTGCATCGCCAGGACCACAAAGGACTCGGAAATTTGCAGCTCACAGTGACTGCAGTGTTTTCAGTCGCTTCCTAAAGACCAAGTAGCTGTGTATATAAACTACAAGCCTTTTATTGTTGGAAATAATCTTTTCTTGAAATCTAAAAGCATTCAATAGCATTGCTTTTTTTGCATCTCTTAAAGTAAGGATTCAGTTTAATTGAATTAGGGATACAAAAGGGTGCACCTGAACGACGGAGGAGAGAGAGATTGTTATTTAACTGAACTGAGAGCGATGGACTGACCTTCAGCTTGTTGCCAGTGGACTCTGTGAGCAGACTGATCTTTGTGCAAACATGAGATGAGTAGGGACCTTTTTTTTGAACCCAACATCTTATTTCTTCTTTGATTTTGATGGACGGCGATGATGACTCTCTGAGTTTGCCTCTTTTTGTGTCTTAACATGCTTCGTTTTGACGCTTCAGCTGTGTATCTTTAAAAAAAAAAGTTGTGACACTGGTTTATTTAACAGACTCTGGTCATAAAGTATGTGCCAATAATTCTGAATAACTAGTTGTGATGCTTGCAGAGGCAGATGGGTGTGTCAAAACACAGAAAAAAATGTGTTGTTAGTCAGACTGTGATTAAAAAAGAAATTCCCATTTGACACCACCCGTCTGCTGCTCCAAGCAGGATTAAACAAACAACAAGTATTATTTGCAGTACTTTCCTGTCCAGGTCTTTGTATTTAATAATGATTTTAGCTGTTTTCTGTCACTTCTTCTGCACCTGGGTAGCTGATGTCGTTAGAAATTGGAATATAAAACAAAAAAAACGATAAAAAGAAGGCTAGATCCACTTTTTACAGCATTTCAAGTATCTCGAAAGACTAATTGAACGCACCTTGAGTGATGTTTGGTTGTATTTTTGCCCAAATTCTCTTTATTAACCTCTCTCTCTCTCTCTCTCTCTCTCTCTCTCTCTCTCTCTCTCGCTCTCTCTCTCTCTTTTTGGGGTCTGTGTCTGTAGTCTTACCAGCTCAGCCAGCCTTTCAAACTGCCTCACACTGTAGTAACAGAGAAACAAATACTCACATAGCAACATTGAAATGTGTCTTTGTATGATATACTAAAACTATGTTGGTGGGTTTGTTTTTATTTTTTCAGTTTTTAAAATAAATATTTCAACGCGTTAATACAGAACCGGATGTGACTGTGGTTTTTATGACAAAGCGGCAATCGTGAAGTGTAACTAGTGAAGAGGCGGAAATGATGAAACAAGTTATTACATATTACATATTAACAAGATATTTCATATTAATTGCTGACTGACAGACAGAACAAGTTGTAATAAAAATAAATAATGTTGCTTTAATTTTTTCACAGGTTTAAGTTAAAGATCAAGGGAAAAAAGTCTTTTGTGTGCATAAAAAAAATCCTCAAATTTTGGTCCCAAATCTATTACTGACCTGTGGGGCCACGGCTCTTGTGTACATTCCTGCAGTCAGCATGCAAATGAAATGTTCCCTCAAAACCTGTGACATCCGTATCATTGTGTTGTGTCATAAAACTGCACATCTTAGAAAACCTGTTATTGTGACCATCCCAAGCACATCTGTGATGTAACAATGCTGCTTAACCCTTTAAGATATTAGCAAATTGACAATTTAAGAATTACCGACCCAAAATTTAGCAAGATATCCCAAAAAAAACAAGAAAATTATCTCAAAATTAGCACAAAAATCGGGAAAGGAAAACCAAAAATAAGATAATTACTTTAAATGTGCTTAAAAATAATAATTCTGCAACATAATTTTAAATATATAAGTCAAACCAGTTTGCTCAGCGATAAAAAGGTTTAAATACCTGTGAAAAACATCTGGACATATAGCACAAAAGCAGTGATGTCGATCCAGGCTTCAAAGGGTTATTCAGCAGCTCGATATGCAAATCCTGTTAGGTAGATGGATTATAATAAAGAAAAATGGCTCAGTAACAGATTTTAACAAAGAGCCAAGTTTGAGATTAAAACAAATCTGTGTATAAAAAGTTAATTTTCTAATTTAAATGTCAAAATTCTCAGATTCCAGACTCTTAAATGTAAATATTTTCCAGTTTCTTTACTCTGACAGAAAACTGAATATCTTTGGGTTGTGGACAAAACAAGACATTTGATGATGTCATCATCTTGGGTTTTTGAAAACCCTGAAGGACTTTTTTTAAAACCATTTTCTGACATTTAATATATCAGAGAATCAAGAGATTAATCAACCATGAAAATAATCGTTAGTTGCAGCCCTAAATCCTCTTACCTGCTGATGCAACACCCGGAAAAAACGTGAGGAAGCGCTTCATGCAAACATTTATTTTAGGTGTTTGACTGTGTGTGTGCAAGAGAAGATGCTCAACAGGAGCAACGACCTCACATCGACTTTAGAGCTGAACTAAAATACTAATGCACCTGATTGATTTTTTTTTTGGGAAGGTGAGATTCTCTTCCAGTAAAAGCATTGACTGGTGAAACTAAATGTGTTTTGTTGGCATTCAATTTAAAATAAAATACTGTCAGATTAGAGACACTGAAAAAATGGACCCTACTGAATCAACCTGTGCTGAACGCCCCCCTAACAAACACACACACACACGCACACACAAAGAGAGACATGTTAAAGGCATTAAGTAAATGAATTGTCGTGATCTGAAACCACTGTGCTGAGATTACAGAAATCCCTAATCTGTGCAGCTCCAGGATCAACCGCATCTTCTGATAAGAGTCTTATTTCCTCGTTTCTGCACTGAGAGGAAAAATTAACACCCAGTTTGAATAGTGAGCTGTAAGCATAAAAAACAGTGAGATATATTTAGATGACTGTATTGACTGTTGACACATTTAATCCGTTGATATCATTTCAGACCGGACAGATGTCCTGCAGGAGTGTTTCCCTCTCTGGAGTTAACGAGCTACACCTGCTGTCAGGTACAGACCAGGTGTCCCTCGCTAACCACCAGTGAGGACCACAGACCAGCAGGACTCTGGTCCAAAACTGCAGGAACTTTTTTTTGTTTTTGCAGTTTATGTTGTTTTTGCAGCTGCTGACACGCGACGTTTGAGGATAAATCAAACGTTACTTCACTAACCTCGAGGCTCTTGGGTATTTTCCAGGTGAGTAAAATCACGAGCTTTTAACTTCCTGGTTAAAAAAAAAAAACTAGAGTGGACAATGCGCTCTACCTGTCGAGCCACAGCCCCATCTATGTTTCCATCGATTAACCAACTTTTTTAAAAAATCAAATTAACTAATAATATTTTTCTAAATCAGCATCAGTTAGCCAGTTTTAGGGCTCCATACTGTCATAATGATATTTTACCGAGAATATTAAGAAATGTCAGTGATGAGTGAATCACGGCATACAGGCGCACATAAGGTATGTTTCAGTAGTTTTAAAAACTCTTTGGCATTTTCACTGCCTGCTGGACATCATTGCTCAAATCATAAATTCAGCCACGTTTTTCTGTTTTTCTTCTACTTCTTGGGCTCAACGTTAGTAAGTGTTATTGTTTAACTAACTCAAACCACACCAGTCTGAGCACAAATATTGGCCTAACTCTCAAAACCAAATGATGTCTTTGGAAACAGCCTCCTAAACTGTCAGTACCACTTGTTCCCCACTTGTCTCTTCACTGTAAAATCTGACTTTTTTTTCTAAGTCAGAGCAGCTCAATCAAACCGAGTTACACAGACTTAACTGAACAGTTGTGTTTACTCAGGAGTATTCAGGAAAATCAATGCATTTTATAAATGAAGTGAGCGAATTATTAGATTGTAGGATTATTTTCATTAAAAAAAATGACATTCTGAGCATCCTGAGACAAGACCAGTGAAACAAACAAAATTATACAATCAAAACAAATCCACTCTTAAACCTTATAAAAAAAATGAAAAAGAGAGAAATATTCAGACTAAATATTTCTCTTTGACTTAACAAAAGATTTCAGCAGTCATTCCATTTTATCGCAAATATCAATACTCAATCAAGCTTCAGTCAACTTGCGAAATACATAAAACTGTTCAGTTAAGTCCGACTGACTTATTTTACTTAAAATATTAATTTGCTATTACTTACAAAGAACAAGTTAATCTCACTCGTCATCGTTATTAAGTAAATACTATTAAAATAAAAGTAGGCAATATAGACATAAATTGATACTAATAGTACCATTTACTTGATTTTTTTCAAGGCAGTCCTTAATTTTCAAAAGTGAGATAAGCTTGTGTGTTTACAGTGCGTCAGTTTCTTGGTATTGCTTCGTGTCCACGTTCAGCAGTGAGCAGGTCGCTTGTATTCAGATGGAGTACAGTATGCAGTGGTGTTGTTTCGCTCTGTGCTGCTGTTTTGCCACATGGGTAATGTGGTGGGTGGTGCCTGTGAAAGACTGAGCGGAGCTATTTATAGTCTCTGCAGTCCTGAGCAGGGCCGCCTTACAGCAGGTCTCCTGGCAGCAGCAGCAGAGTCTGTGTTTGTCTCCCCTCTGCTCTCCAACACAAGCAGGATCCAACAGGGAGCTGCCAGCCTCACAGACTGTACATAGATGCTTTAAATCAGCAGGTACGCTGACAGGTACAGGCTGATTGTTCAAAGTCACCCGTGTGGAAAGAAATGCACAAAACAGGCTGCACAGGAGGTTCATTATGGGCCGATGTGAACAGCTTCTGATCTGTTCTTTGCTGCTGAAACAGCAGACTGAAGGCTGATGTAATCATGTGTAAAATACTGTGTGATCCGCAACTAAAATATGGCCTAAAATGACTTGTTGCTGAATTTATGTCTGATGTGACCTCGACAGAAATCTGAAATTACAGGAAACAAACTTCAACATGTGTGCCAAAATTTGTTTTTCCTCTAGTTTTTCTGTGAAGGTTCATGTTTGTTTATTTTATTAATGTGCTTTATTAATTCTTCAGTGCTACATGGGGCATGATGTGATGATCGGTTAATTGAAAATATTTAACTTATCATTTTTATTAGGATAAGGTAATAATAATGTTTTTGTCCACGATTGTGGAAATTTGCCTTTGGCTTCATTGGTCGGTTTAAAGACATCATTATAAAATTACAATACACACAGTAAACAACACAACATGCAAAGTCCAGGCAACAACAACAATATGGTTCCAGTGGATATGGGGGTTAAAATTTACTATTTTTGTAAATGTTCTTGGCTGCTGAAGCAGTTTTTAATTGTTTTGTTCTCTACAGATCAACATATAATTTCACAGTAAATAAATATCCATCCTATAAAGACCTTTTAGTCCCTAATCAAGTCCGAAATGCATTTTTGTCAGGAATTAGTGTCTGTATCTTGAGACAATAAAGAATGGGTACGTCGCTCCTCTTGAAACAATTTTTTTTATATTATCTGAGCCAAAGTTTTATCTGTTTTTGAAAATAAAATTTACTTAAGGATTCACATTACAAATAAAAATTAAAATATATTTCTTTTCTCCATAATGAAAACATTTGCGTCATATTATGTTGATACAATATCTGATTTTTTTGACACATTTATCATGGCCTAAATAATTCACAATATTATTGTGATATTGATAGAACATTGTAAAATATTATTATTATTATTATTATTATTATTATTATTATTATTATTATTATTAATATTATTAATATTATTAACGATAATAATCTTATCAGCTAAATTAACTGTTTACTTTATTTATTGAGCATTTTGTCTCTTCTTTGATAAATAAATTACATTTAAAATATGCGTGTATGGGGGTGGGGAGGGAGACAATGTTAAAAATGGAAAGAAAGAAATGATTTAAGAGGTGCTGGATTATTTGCACTATATTATCGTGTGTGTTATTAATATAATATATGATCAATATTTCATTTCATAAATATCACCACATCTCATTTGTCATACAGGTTTTGGTAAAGACACCCAGTGCTGAATTTCGGCCCTGCTGACCCCTCAGACGCTGTTTAAGACTCAGAATGTGCCGTCAGCCTTTTATCTAACATTAGTTATGCCTTTTCTTCGTCAGATCATCAGTTCTTCAAGACTATTTTTGGCTCTACCATGACGCATGCTGAGTCTCATGAAGTCAACATGACGTCCTAAAATCGCCATCTTTGTTCGGAGATAGAGGAGGTATGTATTTTGTCAACTTTATGATGCCAAACCTGAGCGTTGGTTTCTCATCCTTCTGGTTAATTTCACAACCCAAAGTCACACACTTAGATTAAAGCAATCTAAATGAAATATTGGTGCCAACCACGTTGTGCTATGATGTTGGTAAGAAGCTCAATAACGCTCCAGAGTTATGCTAACTTTCGGCAAAGGAAAAAGTGGTATAGCCATTTTTCAAAACGGTGTAAATTAATATTTCTGCATACTGGGGTCCCAGGGCAATCTTGGAATAGCCTAAATTGGGTTTGAGTCCTAATAGCTGGCCTGCATTCAAGTGAAGTAATCAAGCTCATGTTTAACCCTTTAAAATCGGAGCAAATTGGTCTAAAACTTTCAAAAACATGAGTAGAAGGCAATGAGCAACCCAGCGGCACATGGCCCCAAAATTAGCAGGAAACCAGTAAAAAAACAACTACAACAAAAAACAAATTACCAGAAAATAAGCAAACAAAAAAGTATACTTTTTTTCTGTAACAATTTTAGATGTATGGTTATAATATTACACAAAGTTTTCTGGGTATTTTTTCCGTATTTTAATTTCAGGTCATTTTTCATCACTTACTAATTTTTGCAATTTGTGTTACATTTCTTGTCAAGTTGCTCATTGCGTTTTCCTTTACATTTTCGAAAAAAATTGAACCAATTTGTTTCAAGGGTTAAATAGCCTGTGAAGGGCATCTCGACACAGCACAAAAAAAAAAAAACGCTGTCAATCTGGGTTTCAGTGGGTTAATGGAGGAGCAGCTTTAAGTTTTGGGGACTGGATGCTGGAGTTTTTTATTGATTCTTGGGTTAATGAAAAAGGAGCGACAAACTTTTGTGTTTTTTGTTTCCCAGTTGTGCAGAAGCTTTGTTTTCTACAGTTTGCAATAACTTCAAAAAGTCTTGGCCTGTCCTCTACACACACAAAACACAGCGTCCTCAACAGAAGCAGTTTCATGGACACTGGGAGGATCTTAGGAACTATATTTGTTGATAATCTCTGAAAGACATGATGAAGCAGCCAAAATGTGACCGATATTCTGATCAGACTTTAGAGATAATTTGGTGACCTCTCATGAATCACCTGGTGGGTCCTGAGCCGAGCTGCTGAGGAATTCACCTGAGAGGAACAACCTTTGTATTGTCAAACCATGTGAATGCTCGAACTGTTCGTGGAAGGTTTTATCTGAACAGGAGTGTCAGTCTTCCGAACAGCAAAGTGTCATCACTCGGGCCGCCCTCACTGAAGGCCTTTGAATGCATTGTTTTGTGCTTGCTTTGCACATTGCTCTCCAGCGAGGCCGGCCTCGGCCCGCTTTTTGAGTGCCTGATACAGATATGAGGTCACGGGATGATGAAGAAAGCTTTCCTCTCTCTGCAGAGGCCTGTGGGTGCGTCTACCCGAGTAAACAAACAAGCAGGCGGCACTTAGCTTCCCTCAGGGGCCAATGATTCCTCTCTAAAAAAGAAGGAAGAGCCACAAAGGCAGCTTTTAGATGCTGGTGCAGACGATCCCCTGGGGACGCTCTGTGTTTTCATAACGATCATCAATATCTGGTGCCACTTAGGTGTATAACAGAAGCTTTTAGAGGTGAGACAGCAAATTTGTATTTACTGAATACACCAAAAAGAGGATATTTAGTCGGAGGAGCGGGTTGTTGCTCTTTGTGATACAAACTTCAAGGAGGATGATTAAGTATTTATGTTGTCTGTGTGATGCAGCTGGAAAAGTAAATTAAAGCAATTAATCAGGGACAGCGGCATCATAACATGGCGTGTGGCTGCCGTTTATATTGTGTTTTGTCCCTCAGCAATACTAAAGTGTCCCTGTGGTGTGTGTTTTTTTTCTGTGTGTGTGAGACTGTGTGCTCGTTTGTCTGTGCATGATGGATGATTACTCTGTGAGCCGTTAGAGACTTTAAAGAGGCTTCTGTGTAAGTGCACCTGAACTTCAGTATTAGTGAGGACCAAAAGCTGAAACAACAATCAAAACACAAGCAGAAACAGTTTAAAGGAACAGGGATATATTATTATTTACTTTCTCGCCCAGAGTTTGGTTAGACCACTTTTAAACCGATGCTATTTATATTAAGGTGGAGACAGCAACTGGTTAGCTTTGCTTGATGTGAAGACAGGAAACTGTGAAACCACAAGCTGGTTCTGTCGGAAAGTGAAACAACCCTCCCACCCAAAGCTCACTAACTGACACACTACATGTAGGTTATTTAATCTGTTCAACAACTAAAGTGCAAAACAAATAACTCATTAGTTGTTCAGCAAAACTCCAAGAAAGTTACTGGTCCACAAAACAAAGCTCCATCAAAAAGTTAAAAAAAAAAAAAAAAAAAAATCAAGTTAATCTTATGTTCACATGGAATCAGACAGACAACAGCTTCTGGACATCACTGGAAAAACATACAAAAAGATGAAATGGCAGAACGGTAAAATCAAAAATACATGACAATATAGTAACAGCACATTGTTTACAAAGAATGGAGCTGAATATATCCAACAAAATTGTTTCTTGTCTTTTATTTCATGTAATTTGTCTTATAATGCCCAGTGTTTGTCCAGATCGCACGTCTTTTCTCCTCATGCAAAGAAGGAAACTACGTGACATTTGGTTTTAAATTCTGTTGCGTAGGACTGCAAAAAATTAAAATATTTATTCTTAAAACAGCAGTGCTGTCTGCTGTTACCATCACCGGTATTTTCTGCCAGCATCACCTAACTGTGCCATCTTCCTCTTTTTCATTAAAATGATAACAGATTTGCCACCTGCTGTCTCGCTGATTCCATGTGAAGGCAGCACAAATAATGTTTTTACACTGTGGATTTTGACCAGATTAAACTAATTAAATACAACTTAACTTAATTAGTGAGCATTAGACGTGCTGGTTGGAGGGTTTTGTTACTTTCAGACAGAGCCAGGTATCTGTTTCCATCTGTTTCCACTCTTTACTCTAAGCTTATCGGCTGCTGCCTGCAGTTTAATATTAACCTTCCCACAAGAGTGATTTTGATCTCATTTACCTTCATCTAATCTTCTCATCTAACCGTCCCTTTAAGATTTGGTCTTGGGGTCATGATTAGATTTTAGAGTAAGGAAAACAAAATTGAGGGAGGGCGCATTCACTTGTCTTATTGTAAAAAGACACAATGAAAAAGTTAAAAATGTATGTCTTTATTAAGTTGCTATTTTATGTCCCCTTAGCCTCAAGTGAGAGTAAGAGTATTGATAAACCGTGCAGTGTTTTGTGGAGGACAGGTGTTGTGTGCTGTTCCTTCTGCTATAAGGCGTCTTTTTAAATGTTTTATTTTCTACTCGCATGATTTAGTTTATAATTGGGCCTCTTTCTTCATATGGCTGGAAAGCCCATACATACATTTTATGAATGTATTTGAGTGATGTGCAGTGTTTTTTTTTTTGTTTTTTTTTAATTTTGATTTATTCTGCCCGGTTCTCGTGTGGGTCAGTACGCTCGGGACCATACGAGGTGCCAGTGTGTATCTTGCCCATGTACTGATCTCTGTGTACTAGGTAGATTGTAAAACTGAATTGCCTTGTTGGGATAAAAAAAGTTATTTGAAGTTGAAGGATGAATGTTTTTTTGCTGTATTTTGGTGTGAATTAATCCTTTGAAACCTGCTGCATCTTTCATCTTTCACAAGTATTTAAACTTTTGAACCCTGGGTATATTGGTTTGATTTCTTTTCAACATGAATAAAATAGGCAATGAGTAACTTGGCAAGAAACAACCTGCAAAATGCTAGAAATTAGTAGATTTAGGAAATAATATTTTAAAAGCTAGGGGAAAATGCTCAGAAAACTGTATTTAAAATGATCTTAACTGTATATGTAAAAGTATTTTACAGATTTACAGAATTACAAAATTCTTAAGCACCATTTTCGGTTCATTTCTTTGTTGTTGCTTTTTTGGTGTTGTTTTTCCCGCTCCAGCCCCACGGCGACCCTTACAAGTACAAGCAGTTACAGACAACGAATGAATGAATGTTGTTTTTGTTTGTTTTTTCCTTTTTTCACAAATTTCTTGCATTCCTTCTAAGTAGTTCATTGCTGTCTTTCCATGTTATTCAAAAATCTAGCTAAATTGCCCAGGTTTCATAGGGTTGTAGAAGTTAAACAAGAGAAACTGTAGCTTTCTCGTTCCCCACAAGCCAGAGGGACTGAATAACATTACTGAACAATAAAATCGGGTTACAATATCCTATACTGGGTTACACATTTATGTATGTGGGCATTTGCTTAATTAATCTCATCATTCAGACTAAGTGAATTAATCTTGTTAATCAGTATTGTTTCAGAAATACTTTGTGTTTTTCTTGTTTTGAATACTTCACATTTATTGACATTACTTCATTTATAAACCTGAGATAAACCACTGAAGTGGAGTGTAGTAGAGCTATATTTAGGCTCCTCATATGAATGCAGATGCAACTGTGTGCGTGAGCGTGTCTGCAGGCTAGAGGTAGCATGAAAGCAGGAACCAATGCCGTGTGAGGATACAAGTCCTTATTCGCCCTCCTGCCTTCGTAAAGTGCAGTGTGTGTGTTTGTGTGCGTGTTTTTGTATGTTTGTGTCGGGGCAGAGTAGACTGTATGTTGCAGCCTAGCGGTCTGAATCTACAGCATCTCATGTCTGTACATGCAGGCAGGATGGTTTTCAGCAGGATGGTACTAAGCTGATAGAGAAAATACCGAAAAGACATTTAGCAGGTTGAAATACCACGAGTGTGAGCTTTTAACCCTACGCGACCCAGATGTGGTCTTTTCCTGCCGTCACAACATATGTGAACATCTGTAAAAATCTAGGTCACATAGGGTTACAAATCACATTGGCTGTTGTGTGTTCTGCTTTGCCCATTTTGCCCATCATCAAATTTAATCATTACACATGTATAGTAATCCAGACAGTCAGGCCCTGCCCTACTTTTACATCCGAGAGAGAGACAGAGGCACAGACGCAAACATCAACACCGAGGCGGTCAGGTCAATCAAAGAGACAGAGGAGGGGTGGGCATGCATGGCAGACCCAGACAGTGCATGACACCAACTCCTCCACCGCTCCGCTTTAGGAAAAAGAGAGAGAGGGAGAGATGGGGTTGCTAGGAGACCTTACCCAATGCAAACACAGCACCATCTGCTGCAGTGAGATTCAGAGTCGTTTAGCCAAGTCGGACAGAGAGAGGGAAATCAGCCCAGGAGGATCATTGGAAACAACACTACAGAGAGAGACAGGGGAGGACAGAGGGCGGCGGGGAGGAGGTAAAGGATCATAATGGAAGATGAAAGGGAGAGAGCAAGATATGAAAAAAGAGGGAAGTGAATTAAGAGAAACAGGAACAGGGAGGGGAGGAGAGTAAGCATGACCAGGAGCTTGATTAATGTATGACTAAAAAGTGTGACTCCTAAATCCACCCTCCTCCACATGCAAACACACCAAATCCATTCTCACGGAAAACATCACCTCACGTCACTCTCTGTGTTAAGGTGAGATGTAATAAACACTGGTGGAGGCGAATCCAAGCTGCTGCTGATGTTGATTTTTCCAGGTCCCCCCCATTAGTAACAGATGATGCACTTGTTACCATGGGGACAATAAAATGTCACCATCACATATCACGGTTCAGCTGCAACAGGCTTTTGCGCCCACGTTATTTGACGACGCCTGGTCAATTCTCGCAAACATCCACCTCATAATTAGCGTGAATGACTCATTTCTGTTTTGATTGCTGTGTTTTAAGTAGGAAGACTGTGATCAGTGTGCAGAAGCTCTACTCTCAACTCTTATCCGCAAAAACAAAACATTAAGGTTCACATGAGTTAACTGTGTCACAGGCAAGGCTGCAAATATCCAATTTGATCTCTTAAAGGGGCTTTGGACAAATAATTAACGCATTGTTCCTCTCACATATGAAAAGCTGCACTCATAAGCAATGAACAAACATTTTACAGTCCGATGCACTGACCTTTGATGCTACAGCCCTTGTCCTGTTATACCCAGTGGTGTAATGGTAGTCAATGATGTGGGTGTACTACTATGTAGATGGGTAGGTTATGAAGGAGGAATTGGATACTTTCCATTATATTCCAATGACTTGTTGTCTCTAGTGGGTATACTGTAAACAACAGGAAAAAGAGGTGAGTATACCCTGTATATTTGTGTATACCGTCCACTACAACACTGGGTAAAACATTTTCTTATATTAATGTAAGCTTACTTTAGATACAGTACTGTCCTACAAAGCCAAAACACAGTAACTGCAGTCATGGGTGTATTATGAGACAATAGACCCCTGAGCAGAGACATGCAAAAGGCCCCACCACCTTTTTCAAGCAAGATGCACAGACTTTGTCAATATTTAGTCTCTTTTTGTGGTCCTTTTAGATAGATTGATGTACTATACTGATCCCAAATTGGAAATTATTTTGTTACAGGAGCAGGGTGTGTTGGAGGAAGTATGCAGTTCTTTACTTAAGTAAAAGTACTAATACCTCACTTTAAGAATACTCTGTTACAAGTAAAAGTCCTGCATTGAAAATGTTACCAAAGTAAAAGTAATTAAGTATAATCAATAAGATATACTTTAAGTATTAAAAGTAAAAGTACCCTATGCAGATTTTTTAAAGAAAAAGAAAAATACACCCCCAAAACTAAAATTATTTAAAAAAAAGAAAAGAAAATACTTTACTTAATACTTAATAATACTTTCTTTATTTTATCATATTTTATTGACTCTTTTTTTTCCCCTGAAATCTTAAATTTTAAAGTAACCAGTAAATAAAGCTGTGAAATAAATGTAGTGAAGTAAAAGCACAATATTCCCTTCTGAAATGTAGTGGAGTAAAAGTCTAAAATGGCATTAAAAGAAAATACTCAAGTATAGTAAAAGTACCTCAAAGTTGTACCTAGACACAATACTTGAGTAAACGTACTTAGTTACTAAGAGCAGTAAAAACACAGTATTATATATATCACACTAGAAGAGAAAAATCTATATTAATAGAAAAATATACTTTAACATGCGCTGTAAGTGTAAGATAAATCTATAAATTATTTATAGAATATACAGTACAAAGAATATACTATAATCTTCTGTAAATATGCAAAAATATAAACTCTAAAACACTGATATACCCATAGGATAACATACTACCAGTTTATACATAAAACAAACTTGCAACTTTGTTGAAGTTTTAGTTTCAGAGTGCAGTGAGGTGGAGTGGGAAAATATGATGTGCTAATTTGCCATGTGCAGGGTTATTAAAGAGCAAGAGAGAGTTAAGTTTGGTTCGGACAAAAAAATAGGAATCTAACAGTTCTCTGTTAGAGGTGAGGTGTTGTAGAGAGGTATTGCTTTGGGCAGGAGAGATTTCCTGGATCGGTCCTTGTAATTGTTTTGGTCTTTTTGTAGTTATTTTGTCTCTTTGGAGTTGCTTTGCATCTCTTTCTAGTCATTTTAAATGTCTTTGCGGTTGCTTTTTGTCTATTAGTAGTCATTGTAAGTCTCTTTGTTTCTCTTTGCAACTGTTTTGCATCTGTTAGAGGTTGACTGTGTCTGTGTCTTCTTGTAGTCATTTTATGTTTCTTTGTGCTTATTTTGAGTCTCCTCCTGATCGGTACACTTCTCTTTGAGTGACATTTTGCAGGTGGATGCCAGGGTGCCCCTGACACTTTGGGCTCCTGGGCGTGCCCCGATGCTGTGCACATCTTATGAAGACGCTGCTCATTCTCATGACAGCGCAATATGCAAACATTAAAAGCTTCCTCCTTAGCTGAGCCGTAGCCAGCCCAGTGGTGCCAACTGAGCTGGCAGTAGATTCACAGTGATTCGGTTATAGTACGGTAGACAGAAAATAGCTCCTACGTGAAACTGCTTACAACAAGATTTGTGGATTACCTTGAGTAATCAGGTCAAGAGTTCTGTTTAGTTTTTCAAATGTAATTTTTTGCCACTTTGAGCACCACAAACCAAGTTGCATCAAGTTCCATTGTACTGGAGAGAAGGCAGACATGTCTACAGCCGATATCTCAGACACTCAGCAACTCACATCATAGCAATATAGACTGATAAGAGGCACTGCAGATAAGAGGGAAAATATAGATTTTTAGGGACAGTTGAACTGTCCCTTTAAGACAAATTCAAAACAGATAGCCTGCGTTGGCATTTACAGAGCAAGGATGGTCTAATGAAAGATGCAACTTAGTTGCTTTATAGACAATAATGGATTCTGTGTTTTTGGAGCTTGACTCAGCATAGCTCAGCCTCTGATGCACCAACATTACACATTTGTTAAGGTGCATTTCTGAATACATGATGCTGCAAGACTTAGGGATGCATGAGAATAAACAAACACTATATTTCATACAGATATCAAGGTGCATTTTATTAGATGAAGATCCAATGATACATAGTCAACATCAGCATCCTCCTTTACAAAAGACATTAAAATTGAAACATTTTCAGTAAAAAAGTAGTATCATACAGCCAATGTGGGGTACCAGAGAGAAAGCATGACATGACCTAAATCATATTCATTCATCACCGTATGGATCATAGATAAAACACAATACATTAACACTATTTACAGTCTGTAACACAGAGGTTGACATGAATGTTAATCCTCGTGGTGAATACAGTAAATAGAATATATTCATATATTAAGATCTTTTGTTTACAAAATCATAAAGCATTATATATATCACAGAGAAAGGCTATCCACAACCTTGGCTTTCAGCTATACACCCCCCCTTGTTTTGCAACACGTTGCCCAAGCAAAATGAGATCTTTTGTTTGGTCAATTTATTGTTGATGGGTGGGTTCTTTGGTTGTACTGGGTTTAATGTCGCAGCCTCCGACTGAGCAGAACACTGCTGAGTGTTACTGAAGTTATCGGTTTAGTTTTGGTTGTAACGGGAGAGTTTTAAACAGCACTCGCCATGTACAGGGCAACTTCTAGAGCAATGTTTGCAACAAACTGCGTGACAAACAGGGCAACTAATTGAGCTTGGCAAAATTAGGATCACATTTAATCTAAAGAAGAAGAATCTCGCAGCTCAAATGGACTGAGGTGAAACTGATCTGATGTTGTTTTACAGCACGAAGTTTCAGTGCAACTCTAATACACACAAAATGTTCCTTTCACAAAAATGTGATGGGGACCGAGCACAGAACTGGTCAGAACACTTGTTTTACTTCATGCATGCATTAATGTTGCATTTCCACAGGATGGATTCTCTCATTTGATAATTATACATTTCCATTAACTTATCCAGCACATTACAAAGGATCCCGGCCTCAGCAAAGAAAAGGTAGCATCGAGGTACCTGAGCAATGCTTCCCGTTAATTTCACCTCAGATTTTACACTTGTGTTGTAACTCAAAGTCCCATGATGCATGAGGAATATTTAGGATAACTGAGGTGAAGACAAATTAAAACTGGGGCAAAGCTTAAGAAGATAATGTGTTGGTGCATTAAAGCTGGGGTAGGCAGTGTAATTTGGGTGTCATTGCTTGGGCAAAAATCCCATGATAAACTCTGAGCATATTGTGATATAAGTGTTCTGAGAGAAAACTTTGCTTTGGCACCTCCTCTTAGCTCTGTTTTTAGGGTTTAGACAATCTAGTATGTGAAGTCCACGACTTTGGCTGATCACAGGTCATTTCTGCTCCTATTGGCTGTGCTGCTAATGCAGAAGCACGTGCACATCGCTTTGATGAAAGCAGAAAAAGTGCTTTTCCAGCATTGGCAACAACTGCCTACACTGCAAAGCAACCCTGAAAATTTAAAAGAGAGGCTCAAAGACAGTCTGTCAATAAATGAAATGAGGGAAAATGTTGCTCATAACTTAGCCTTCTGCAAATGGAAGCAAAAATTTACCAAAAGGCTTAAATCACAGCAGGTCCTCCGTCTCTTTCCCCGCTGCTACAGACTCTGATCTCACCGAGAGAAGAGCAGGCAGCAGCTCAACCATGAAACCAGTCAGTGCAAACCCCAGCTACAGTGGACTGGACAGCCCAGACTCATCAGAAAACTTTCTGTTGCTGCCTTTACACAAGTTAGACCCGGTGCCACCGCTGGCCGCCGCGACACCCAGCACTGGGAGATTTGCGCTGATTAAGTTTGAGCTGCTTCAGCTGTTGACCACAGGACCGTCTCCTAAGCTGCTGCCCATTCTGCTCTCTGGGAAACAGTCCACAGTGGCGGAAAAGGAGGCAAAGGGACGGTGGGGTGACTTGCTAATTCTTGTCTCAGTTTTGGTCTGTTAAACCAAGAGAGAGATGAAGACGAGGAGAGCCTGAGTGAATGCTCTGTGTGCAACTCTAAAAAGGAGTAGATTTCAATAAATCAGTTTATGGGAAACAGTGGATTAACGTATGAAGCGTGCATATATGCACATGCTTATCTTGTGGGACGGGCTTGGGACAGAAAGGAGAGAGCTGCAGGAGGAGGGTATATTTTCAAATTCTGCTGTTTTTTGCCCTCACCACATTTCTGCTACCCAAGCTTTAAGGAACAAAAGAATAAGTAGTATCTAGAGCGTTGCTTCATAATGTTGCCCAGTAGATTTGTTCTGATGTTTTCTGAGGGCAAGTTAGTGAAGATCAGTGTAACAGCAGTTAAACAGCAGTCATCCCAGACTGAAAGAGAGCCTAAGAGTGATACCTTTTATACATCTACAGTATACACCTCTGCGGTTATGTATATACCTCGTAACTTCAGTAAAAGTATTAATTTACACTGCATTAATTCCTTTGCATTTTCCCTTGGCCCATGAAACCAGTCATGCTTTGGCCTTTTTGTTTAGATTCTTCAAAAGTGTTATTTTCCTGATAGCAGGGGTTGTGTTTGATTACTAACTTCCCCCTACCTCCCCCAAGCCAGCAGTGCCTCGTCACCTTAGCTTATCGACCTCCAAAAAAAGATGCTCACAGTGCTTGCAAACCTTTGGGAATCCCAGCCAAAGTTGTTCACCTGAGACACGCTTATGTTGTGTAATTCTATCTGGCCAAGTAACAAAGGCAGACGCAGCGATGCATCTGCCGACACCAGACAAACACGGGAAGGATCAGCGGATCGCTTTACACGACTTGTTGTATTAAAGGATGAATAAAACCCAGGGGAGCTGCTTTGCTGCTGCGAGGGCAAATTCCTGCGAGGTTTTAGGACAAGCTGGTGGCTGTCTGTCTGTATCTCTTTCACTCTCAGCCCGTCCTGAGCTGCATCGCTGGCAAAACATGGAGCGAATCCCAGCCAGAGGCCATCAAAGCCACTGCATAACTGGATCAGGATCTTTCCCCCCCCACCATGCTGAGAGCGAGGCCTGGTGGGCAGCAATCCCTGCACCCGCCCCACCCCCTTGCTGCAACCAAACGCCCATGTGCTCGGGCCTCCGTGCCAAGCCTCAGCGCCAGGCCTCATCACCGGCCCAGCTGGCATGGCCTCGATCAGCTGGATTTGCTATAATCATCTTAGGTCATCTCATTCAAGCTGAGGACAGAGTGAATGCCCATCAGCTCTTCAACCGAGGCCAATGAACCCCGCCAGGCTAGCCTGACCGCCATCCTTCTGGCTAAATTTCCACCGAATGACCTGTTAACAACTGGTTTTAATGTCACTGTTAGACAGGGTAGAATAATCATACAATGGCGATGTCTTCAAGACAGTGTTGCCACCTTTTGAAGAGCTATCGAATCATGTTTTAGTAAACCAAAACGGTAAAAATGAGACATCTTGCTGGCCAGTCACCGTCACCTAGTCCTGCTAGCTGCGTAGAAGCCCGCCTAGTCTGTCTCTCTGTCAAGCTGGGATGTCTGGGACCTTGATGTGTGTTTGTGTGTATCAAGAGGCGTGGTAGGGAGGGATGGGCAGAGAGTTACAGAGGTTAATGGTAAATCAGCCAAACCAAAGTCACACACTCACCCACCACACACGACCCCCTCCCCATTTGTCCATCCATCCACCCCCCACCCCCCTCTCCCCTGGTGCGGTCGTGTCCTGGCTGCTCCTCCCTCAGTCCCAGCCGTTGTCCTTGATCATGTGGGCCAGCTCTATGATGAACTTGCCCTCTTTGTACTTCTGACTGCTCTCAAAGGCATGTTCCTGGAGGGCGTGGCAGAGGACAGGAGAGACAGCATTTAATTCAAATGATAGATGGACAGACAGAGATTAATAACATGTTCATATCTTTGACAGATAGTTAGGAAAAAATGCACAAAGTGCTTAAAAAAAGACCCTGCTCATGACAGTCATTTCAGCTGTGTATGAAAATCCTTGACTCAGTCCTGGCCTGTCTGCTGCTGGCTCTTTGGGAGCTGGTTATATAACCGTCAGTCACTGCACACTGCAGAGGAGCCTGCAGAACCAAAACTCTGACCGGACCGGATCGTCATACCTTATACTGGCAGAAATAAAACTCTCATCACTAAGAAAGGCGAAGGGTTTGAGCCTTGCAAAAGCCAACACAGATGTAGAGTCTGCCCTATTTTGGCAGGCTGCAACTTGCATTTCTGCTGTAAGGTGTGTAGTCACAGATTCCTCTGGAAAGCATGAATGGAAATTATAAGAAGATCTGAGCTACGAAGAAGCTTATCAGCTCCACGTAGTGTTGTTATATTAAGTGAAATATATCAGCTCACACCATAATCATTATTTTTCACAGTTTATAAGTTTTCCCTTCATTTACATAAGTTGTTGACAGCAAAATGATCAATCATTTGGAAAGCATGACTGCATCAGTCATTCTGAGACACAGTAAACCCAGTGAGATTCAAGCAGCATTTAATGAAAACTAAAAGATTAAAAGTGCTGATGCCAGGTGGCACCCACTAAGGCTGCATGTGTAAGCAAGTTTCTCTGATGACTAATACTTTGGTTTATGGCTAAATATCAGGCCCCAAGGAATAGCACCAGACTTTGAAGCCAATTTGACATATTGGCCAAATCTCCTGATGCCAATGGGCCCAAAAAGACTTTTTCTCATAAAATGTTACATTGTGAAAGAGATGCAAATCTCGAGCAAGTTTGTTTTAGGTACATCTGCCTTCCAATACGAACACTTAAATAGCGCTTATTTAAATCATTATGTTGTAAAAAAAATCTCTAAAAGCAGAACCCAGAGTAATTATCCTGCAGTCCTTCATTAGAGTGAGCCTAAGACTGAGTGGTTGGGGGGCGGGGTTAAAGGAAGGGCCAATGCAGGTAGTTTTATACCCGTAAATCAAACTTTTTTGGCTTCATGCAACACTGAGCAAATTTCATTGTAATGCGTCTCGCATTGTATCCAGTTCTCCTTCTAAATCCACACTGTAATAAAGACATAGAGTGCTGCAGGGATGCAAGTGGACATTTGAGACAAATTTCAGGAAACCACCTCAAGGCCTTTTTGAAATAGCGCGTTCAAGAGAATGAGACGGATGCAAGGTGACATTGACCTTTGACCACCAAAATCTAATCAGTTCATTCTTGAGTCTGTGTGGAGATACCACATTCACAAGATGAACCGCCAACAGCTATTGCCAACACCAAAACATAAAACCAATTGACTTCAAGTCATTTCAGTGTTTCAGGACTCATTCCTGCACCACTCTGCAACTGCAAAAATAACATTTCCATCAGCCTCAGCTGTGTGTACTTTCTGTGTGATGCGAAATAGCAAATGTTTGTATACCAACACTCTAAAAAAATGGTGAACATGGTTAGCATTATACATCAGTGTGTTAGCATTGTCATTTTAAGCTTTTTAGCATATTTTTGTTAGCTCAAAGAAAGGCTGTGTGTAAGTACAGCCTCACAGAGCTGTTAGCATGGTGTTAGACTGTGTCTCAACAGTCACTTTCCTTCTATTGTGTGTCTTTGTGGTGATTTTCCAACCCAAAGACTTTTACAGGGGTGTATGAGACTGTTTTTGATTAACAGATGTCTCTCATGGTGGTCACATGATCATGCTCAGCTGTGGTAGCTGCTGCTTACTAATCCCACCTCAGCTTGCTCCAGTTCCACCTCCCATATCCCCAAATTTGGATATTTCTGGCCCCAGTAACTGACAACGAAAGCAAGCAGTAAACCAAAGCCCCAGGCTTCAAAAGGGCTATGTAAATGCTGAGGTTGAATCACTGCTTTTTGTATTAACACCTCCTTTAGAAAAACATCACTTTGACACAGCTCTTCTCTTAAAAACTGCTTTAAAAAGTAGCAGTTTGCTTATCAGTGCTATAAAAAAAATGAGAAATGACAACTTCTGCTTCCTGTCCAAGACCATTAACAACCTTGTGTTCTTGTTCAAAAGCTACTCAGTCATTGTGAGCTTCTCTTGAAAGCAGAGTCACTGAGTCAGCTGATACAAATGTTTTCACTGTGGAGCGTCTGTACCTTGTTTTGTCTTTGGCTATTTTGGTTCGGAGCTGCAGAGGCGCGTTATCAGATTTCTTGGTTTAGAAGTGCAGTAGGTCAAGCCTCTCGATAGAACTTTGACGACTGCAGAAAATCAATACCGCTGCAACTGATATTAATGGAAACCCTCCATTAAGTCTTATCTGGTGTCTGTGTGCTTCTGCATTTGACCTCTGTTTTCTCTGCCTTGTGGGGTCCTGACAGGAATAGAAACTACCCAGAAGAGTGTCTAGTTTTGAAGCTGGTTCCGCCAGGTGTTTATACCAGGCGTCATAAGGAAAGTTGCTATTTTTAGGCTGGAAGGTTACGGTTAGAGGTTAGACAAAGAGCGCTGGTCAATGAGACCTTCTCAGAAGTCCAATAACAAGGACACTGTTTGTGTGAATGTATGTGTCTGTGTGTGTTAACCCCTTTAGGATACAGTCACGTGCCCTATAGTGTAAACTCTCACCTCCATGCAGACAGGATTCACCCGTGACAGCTGCACATGCTCAGCTCTGTTGATATATGATGACAGCTTACATGTGTGGATGCTGTTTAGTTCACCCTGATATGGAACCTAAAATACCAGCTCTGTTAAACACATACTGCATGTGTATTTAGACATGATGCTATATCACAGCTTTATAGCAACTTTGACTGTATTTATGGCTCTGATTTTGGCCAGAGCTACATAGTGAGGCATTCATTAATGCTGTTTCCCTGTGAAACAGAAATTAGAGCTTCTTTAGCTTCTGTACTGTGACGTATTTCCCAGGGAAACGGATTATATTTGAACAGTTAAACAGTTAAAAGAGGGATTTAAATGCAATCCTTTGCATTTGACTAGACCGCTAAAAAACGGGCAGACTTAAGAGTTTAGCATGATACAGAGCAATTAGGACTATTGGGTCCACACGTCCCTCATCATTAGATCAGGTGGCAAAAGACGGACAAATGAATGAATTAGACATCCACCACATTGTTTAGAAATGAAAACAAAGATTTGTCCCACTCATATCTATACAATCATCTCTCACTTTTTCTTTCCATATTGCTCTGTTACTACAACATGCAAACCGTAATGTGAAGTTTGATATGACTGTTGTGACTAGCTAGTCTTATTAACGTCCCCGAGTGCAAAATTAGTTATCAAATATTTGAAAATGTTTTACCTGGTACTACAGACAGACTAAGGACAGTGATGTAAAAAATAATCTGTTACTGATTTTCTGACATATATTTGGCATATTTCAAGAAATAAATGATTAATTAAGAAAGGGACACAAGTTTAAAACTGGGAAAATGTATTTTCATTTCATGAGGACTTCAACTCTGAAATATCTATACTCTACACTGTCAGTTTGTAAATGTTCAATCAGCATCATCAACACCAAGCAATGACAGCTATGATAGAATCAGCTGTACGAACTAGCACAGTAAAAGTCGAGATCTATTAAATCCTAAAAAGCATATTGTGTGTATGTAAATCTTCAGGTTTGAGTGATGAATAAAGGGCCCTACTGCTGCTCCAGATGGTTTTCACTTCCACAAAAACATTAAAAACTAATCACAAGTCATGCAAGACAAAGACTTCATGTCTCCATCTGTTCTGAGAAATCAATCTCATAATTAATTCAGCCCACAGCCGTAACACTGCGTTGACCCTGAGAAAAGAGGAGGTCCAAATATAATTAGGGTGCAAATAAAATTAGGGTGTGCTATAATAACACCCTCCTCAGTTTATCGTCCTCTAACCTTGGATGCAGTTTGTGGTGCTTGTGGATCAAATCAGCCAAGGACACTTACGTATTTCCAACCCAGAGTGGTCTTGCAGTTCTCACAGTAGATATCTGCTACAGCATGCAGGCCTGTGAGGAGAACTCTCTCCTCTGCAGGACCACACCCGACGTTCACCCTGAGAGAGACAGAGGGAGAGAGAGAGAAAGAGACAGATAGATGAGAAAATGTGGAGAGGAAAGCAGAAAGGAAGGGGAGAGAAGCAGAGACCAAGAGACAATGTTACAAATTGTGTAAGTGGCTCAAGTTGCTCAGTTGCATGTACAGTATGATGTGCTCAGAGTGAGTCACTGCCTCACACCCACTCACACAGCGTGTACTGATAGGGCGCCAGGCCACAGAGAGCATAGATTCAAGCAGCCTAATTTTCACACTCAATTCAGCTGATAATGACTCCGAGGCACTCGCTGGCTCTGTCTACACCGCAGCGTCAATGACAACACGTCTACTGTGTGACACGATATCCATTATCAACTTATTTTAAAACACTTTAGCATGTTATATCACTGGTCTCCCGTCTAAAGCCTCTTTTACACTGCCTGTTTAAGGCAGGAATATTGCACGATTATCCTGCCTCGCCGTTCTAAGGTACGATCGCGAAATGAGGGGGACAAAGGCATATCACCTTTAATCCGCCATGGGAGGTAGTTACAGCGGCGAAACAGTGTGTATAAACAGGACAGCCAGCAGGACAGGACCATAGGCAAGATGGGTGGGATGTTTTGATGACATGTTATGTGTGCAACCCACAGCGGGACATTTAGAAAGCAGCTAATAAAAGTCAGCGGCTGACTCAAAGGAGAAGAACAGCGGTCATAACTGTCAGGAAACTGTTAAAACAATGAGATTTGGGAGCTCCTTACCCTCCGAGCAGAGGACGAAATCAGCTGCTATACAACAAAGACGGAAAATAATTGTTATTGCCATGTTAATGCCATGTGTATATTGTATATTGTATGTCACACTAGAGGCTGACACTGTTGTGTTTTACACCTGTCACGCCTCCTTTTATTCCGCAATGGCAGCATGCTGTCTGAAATTACACACTGGAGTGGGATGATGACGTCGTCGTTCGATTCTGTTTAAAAATGCAAGGGAGGCATAAAGAAGAGACTTAGTGGCAGCACTGTAGTGCACTCTCTATAAAAAGGGCTTAGGTCTAAGGACTGTTTTTCCTTAAGCCTGGTATACACTGTGATTTTGGGGTGTTCACGGTGAAAGATGTCTATGTGACTACTCTTATTCCCTATGTCTACAAAATAACCAGTAGAAATGAAGCATGAAATGTCGCACTGATCAACGCGACACTGGCTCCAAATGCTAGTTGATGCTAATATCTCCTTCAATGCTAACTCCTCTTGCAACTCCAAAGAGTGCCCAAGTTTATAGGATCCATGTTGCAAAGTGTAGTTCGCACTAAACTTACAAGACTGCTGAAATCTCACAGTCTGTAGGTGGCTTTAGACATAACGTAAACCATTTCTTGTTGAAATGCAAGAAGAGATACTCACACTGAGTTGAACAGGTAGGCTCTGCCTTGGCTGCCCTGGAACGACTGCAATAAAGAGACAAAGATAAAAAGGCTGAAACAAGAATCGACTCTTTCATGCAGTGTAGTATCGCTATAAAATTGATATAAACATATTGTCATAATGCTTCAGTCAAATAACAGAGAGAGAGGTTTGGTTTCCTTATAAAACGCCCACATGTTGATCTGAGACAGGCCTTTACTTTAATAGAAGCTCTTATTTTAAAACCTCTAGACAAAATCTATTTTAATATCTACTTCAAATGGTGCACAGTCTCCCAGTAACAGCACATATGCTGCTGATAACATCATGCTTGGCTAATGCATAAGGAGCTCCACCACTTGCACTGCAGTCATTTTCTCACAGGCCTTTATTTTCCACATCATGAAAGCTTAAACAGATTTATGTTGTGCGGCTGTGTTACGACCGCCAAAAACGCCTTTGTGCACAGGTGAGCGGTGTTGTCATAATCGCACGTGGAAAAAGTGATAGTGCATTCATAATCCAATTCACTAACCAGCTTATAACGTAATCCCACCACAGGCAATAATGTGGTGGAGGCTGACATAGATATACAGGTATTCAGCCTGTTGTTTGTTTTCATAATTCTTCATCCGTTCACCCTTTTTATAAAATCTTCAAAGCTTGTCCTTTTAATTGCTTGTAATTCTTTTAAATTGTATATCCTGACTGTGCAATAGGATCAGAAATCAGAACAGTTGCTCTTGCACTGAGAAATTAAAGCATAAAAAAAACTATGCAAGATTTAAAAAAGTGAAAAAGACAAAATCTAAAAAGTAAATTGCTTGTTTCTAAAGTAAAACATTGCCTGTGATGAAACAAAGCATGAAGTAAAGTAATAATTAGCTGCCTAAATTTAAGTACTGTCACTAATGTTTTCCAGGGGCAAACCACTGACAGTAAGATGAGTCAAGTCATTGAAGCAGAGTGCTCCTGTTACCTTGGAGATGAGCTCGTCGTGGTTGGCCAGATGAGCTCGGCAGTGGATGCAGCTGTAGGTTCGGTGGCAGCTCGGCAGGTACGCCTGGAAGGTCTTGGAGCGTGTCATTCTGACCATGGGCGGAGTTGGCGGGCGGTGCAAGAAGGGACTGCCAGCCCAGGTCGGCTCACAAGGGAAGCACCGCAACACACAGGTGAGGGCCGTGGTGGGCGGTGGGTTGGGAGGCAAACACCTGCGCAGGGAGACGATAAAAGAGCAGCTCACGGTTACACGGTTGCGTAACAGCTGCTTCCTTTAGCAGATGTTGTAAACTGAGCCACAGGTGTATGATTGCTGATGGGATTACGGTCTGTGTGCTCCGTGAATTCTGCAACCTGCCCGCGTCTTTGAAACACTTTAAACCTCAGAGAGCGATGATGTGATGAGACATCATGCATTATTAATGAGCCTGTGTTCCCGGCTGAGTCACTAAATTTCACATTTCAGCTTCCAGATGAAAACAATGACGACATTCTACTTTAGGAGATGAGATTCATGTTTCCACTGTACAGGGAACCACAAGAACCCAATAACAACTCCTAGTTGGTCGAGAGGACAGTTTGAGCTTCTAAAGCAGGGACAGACAGAAAAATTAATAATGATAATAATTAATAAATATTTTGATAATTGCTTATTTTACATGTAAGTAATTTTTTTGCCATGCTAGCAGCGTAGTTCGAGGGATGACAACAATCCCAAAGTGAGTCCTCCACTTTGGTCCAGACCGATAAACAGTATCTCAACAACTATTGAATAAACTGCCTGGGAATTCATGGTGCTCAGAGGATGAATCCTTTTTTTTAGGAATCAGCTGACTTTTCCTGTAGGTCCAGTGCCACCATCAAGGACAAATGTATATGTTCTGATGCAGTTATTTTGTTTATGACCAAATACTAGGGATGTTTCGACGACTAACCTCCCTGACATTTAAAATCAGTTTATACTTACACTAGTTGACTAGTCTAAAAGTAGATAACACAAAACAAAATGAGCACAATTTAAACTACAAGCTAAAACGTTTTTCAAAAATGCATTGTGAAAATTAATTATCCCCTTTTACATGAAAAAAAAATTTCACTGATTAAAACTTAACAATTAAAATTTAGGGAAAATAAAACTATTTACAAAAATAAATCCATAACATACATAAATACAAAACAGCGTTTTCATTGGGTGAACACAATTGCATAAAATAATATTAATTTAAATAAGAACTAGTGAGTGTAGCGACTCTTAAATGACTGGTTGACTAATTGCATACAACCCTTTTTATATTTGCAAAACTCTCCTTGAAATGTGAGAAGACATTTTTAATAATCTGTGAGGTCGTCACAATGTTTACTCTATGAGACAAGTGTGAATTGCGGACAGGGTGATCGAGAGAAATACTACTGTGCATATTCAGTGGGCTGAAGAGGTAAACCTAAAAGCTAGAAAGTTATTTTGGTGTATGTGCCAGGCGAGCAACTCCACTGAAACGAACAGGGGCCATCTTTGCAAACAGTATCTAGTTACTATTATATATCTGTGGGTAAACACTATACCCGCTAACACATTAGCATTTTGGTTGTGTGTATGTTTGCATGCATTTAGCATTTAGCTCAATGCATGACTGTAAGTACAGCCTCACACAGCTGCTAGTGTGACTGTAAACTCTTCTTAATCATAGCTCCAGCTTTGCAGCTCTCCCATGAGGATTTGCTGTTTTCCTGTTGTATCATTGATTACTGAATAAGGCCAACCTGTGGGTTTTGGACTGTTGGTCGAACATTTTTAGATGTCAGCTTGCAAATATGTGGGGCATTTTCCACTATTTTCTGGTACTTTGTAGACCAAACAATAATTGGTTTGGTAGAAAATTGATAATGACGATAATCATTAGTTGCAGCTGTGGTCAAAGCCCCCTGCACTGACCCCAGTTCAATGCGGTGCACAGAGGCAGCAGCGCTAGCTCACAGTCTGTGTTTAAGTCTATGGGGCTGCAGAGATAATCTGCTTAGCGTAGCATAACTGTGAGGATCGTGCTCTGCTCACTCCATGATATCCAACTAGACCGAGCCCTTAAAATACTTCTGCTGGTGTGCCCTGGTGACTGAAAAGATTAGTGAGCTGGCCTGGGAATCCATCCCAAAGGCTCGGGGCCAGGAGGACAAGAGTATGTTTTGACTAACTGCACAGGAGGTGGTTCAGGGCCGGTGCTCTCTACATCGGGGTGCAGATCTAATCTTTGCGCTTTTCTTGCTTAATGCAACTTTAATTGGGATTTCAACCCTGTAGCTCTAAAACAACCAATCAAACGCAAAATGTAATCTAGTTACATTGCTGCTTTTCATAAAGCTGTTGAGGAGCCTCACTAAAACAGTATATGCACCTTTTATTGTCTACCTGCCTGTTTCAGCTGCTATTATTCCCCATTAAATTGTTCCACAATAAAAAGCCATGACCTTTCTAACTGAATTAAAGCAACAACTTCTGTAGTTTACAGGACGATGGTGCTATAAGATTCTGCAATAATAACTTGTTTCATCACCTTCATAATATGCCGTCCCACTCTGTCTTCTCTCCTTCCTGTCTGTCTTTACTGAACCATCTGGAAAAACTAATAAAATACTGAATGGGAGCAGGAGGCCTCTGTGAGTTCAGGACAAACAACAGAAAGAGACAGAGAGAGGCCTCTTTACTTTACTGCTCTGCAATATGATTGTTTTTAGTGTTGGACGGAGGCTGATAAAGGCTCTAGTGCTGATGGGAAGGACCAGGGGATATAAATAAATAAGCCACTGAGACGTGCCCTTGTTTTCTCTCTTCTGACTCGCTGCCAGCGGTGTGGGATTGAGGCACAAAGACACGTTCAGTGCAGTCGTTGGAGCTGACCCCCGACACCCGCACACACACACATTTGATGTTTAACCCAAAGCGTGTTTTAGCCTCTCAGTCATTTCAGGACTGAGGACCAGGAGGAAGTTTATGTAGGATCTGGTCCTCTGAGCTATGTGTAAAATGGTGAGTCCTGCAAGTGGCAACTTATGGGGCTGAAAAATGAAGCCAATGCCAAACTGCCAAGAACTGCAGTTCCCCAAATGGCCACTTGAGGCTGGCTCCAGAAATGAGCCAATCCCCATAGACACCTATATTAATATGCCCTACTTTGGGGCAACCTCTGGCTCACCTGGTGAAGTGTGTGCCCAAATTATTTACTTTTGCAGTGGCCCGAGTTTGATTCCAGCCCACGGCCCTGTCCCCTTGTCGTCCTTCCTCTCTCTCCTACCTTTCCTGTCTAGCTGTCCTATCAATAAAGGCAAAAATGCCAAAAACAAGTCACTAGTGCGGTCCCCTGAAAGTTGAAGATTGGAGTTATCGGTCAAAGACCCCTCAGCTTACTGAGATGGCTTCAAGTCAAGCAGCCGTGTTTTGGGGGTCAGTGTGCTGTGCAGTTTACTTCTGAGGATGTTTCGGTCACCAGATATTGCTGTGGAGTGAGTGCTCTTGACTGTCATGCTACTCTTAGGTAGGAGGAACTGCGTACTGCAGCTAACGGCACAGAGGAGGAGAGACTCTGCTCCACAATAACATCGTCTACTCTCTGTGTTGAAGTGTTGAATTTGCAGCTTGCAGCAACTTTAAACAACACAATTTCTGGCTTTGATTTGATATTTACTGTTGGAAAAACTGTTGTTTCACACCATTTATCCATCGTTTGCACAGTTATTTTGTTTACCATGTTACATGAATGCAGCTGTAACACTGAAGGTCCCACTGAGCCCCGTTCAAACTTTAAAACTCTGTGGAAGAAAGAAAAAAAAAGAATTGGCAAATATTTATATTTAATGGCCAAATCTGATTTGACTGCCATAAGTCTTAGTGAGGTTCAGCCTTATAAGTCACCCTTTTAAATGTTATTAAGGCTTAACGTCATGCATATTTAGGGTGAGGGCACTTTGAGTGACAGACTGTCTTCAAGACGCCACCATCGTCCTTCAGTCGGACCCACCCCTCGCTGCTCTACAGCTCAACTCTCTCATCCAAATTTGGTCACTTTTAGTTCCAATAAGACAAGATGGCCACGGTCTAAATGTTGCTCTCAGTAGATCAAAACGTGAGTCCCAGTAGCTACGTCCATTGTTTTTATACAGTCTATAGTCCTGCCATACAGAAGTGACGCATTGACACACGATTTACTTACATAGATTTACATGATAAATGGATTAATTGATTAGTCTATTGTCAGAAAATTTATTTTGATAATTATTTAGTTCATTTGTTCGCAAACATGATAACATTTAACAACTTACAGCTTTTTCAGGATGAATATTTTCTAAGTCTCTTATGATCATACTCTGGATATTGGAGTTTTAGACTGCTGGTCAAAACAAGGAATCTGAATTTCAGTTAATCAAGAAAATCTCTTACATTCACATGCAGCTGCCTGATCACGGCTCAGTAATTAGTCTTAGGCACTGTGGGTAATCTAGTAATGTGAGCTTTAAACTTAATCTTCTGATTTAATTACATTACATTCGAGCTTCTTCTTCCAAAAAGCATTTGCTACATGTCATTTCAGGTGAAAGTACAGGCTAAATGTTTAAAATGTAAATGTGATGTACAGACAAGAACCTGTTTAACACAGCTGACAAGCGAGAAGTTTACTCAAACTATCATCTGTAGGAAAAGCTCTGTGGGTCGCAACTATCAGCACGATGATATAGTGCATCGTGATGCTCTCAACAGACTTTCAGCCGCAGCGCCGGATTATCGTAATGCACGTGTTACACATCTTCTTTTGGGTCATACATAATCCATGTGGAGTCCTCTCTGTGTCTCATCTGCAGTCGGTCTCTAAACAATCACTTCATCAGTGTGCCGGTGCATGTTTGTGGCCGTGGATAAAAACAGCTCATACAGCTTTCTAACATGATTAAAAACAAATCACATACTCACTGTGTGATGAACAGTTTTGATAGTTCATTGTTTTCGTCATGTACAACTATTAGTACCTCCACCTCCGTTTTGAAGATTTGCTGTTGTGTTTAGAATTATAAACCGAATATCTTTGGGTTTTGTACTGTTCGTTGGAAAAACCAAAACATTTTAAACTCAACTAGGTCTCTGTGAAGTTGAACTCATGAAAAGCATTTACTCACACTTTTCTGCCAATTTATAGACAAAAACAATTAAAATTAACTGATAATTTAGATATTCATAAATTGCAGCACTGGAGATGTTGGGAATTTGATGTAAGATGTTTGAATAACATGCAGGACTACATGTTACCATAATCAAATGTTTGGTTTGCTTTATATGTCACACCTTTTCTAGTGACTGAGTAACAACTTTGGCAGGCTGGTGCCTGACGTTTACACACGTTTATACGTATATACATGTCTATAACAATCATTTCCTGTCCCTGTTATATGGCAGTTGATCCCGTCCTCTGCTTGGATGGTAAAGAGGTCCCGAATTTCAGACATTTACGGCTGTTCTTCTTCTTTGAGTTAGCCGCTAACAGCAAACATCCGCTTTTTAAATCTCCCGCCGCTGGGTTACATACATCAACACGTCGTCAAAACGTCACACCTGTGCCGCTCTGTAGCTCATCTGATAGAGCGGCACAAAGGCTATGTGCTTACCAGAGCGGCTGCTGGTTCAATTCCACTCTTGGCCCTTTGCTGCACATCATCCCCTCTATCTCCTCCTTTTCACTCTATTGCTATCCTATCAAATTAACTCGCGACCTCCCTTAAGGGTGAGACAGCTTTGTCCCCCCATTCAACTATCGTAACTTTGATACAGAATGGCGAGGCGGCATAACGGCACATCATTTCCGCCTTGAACAGGCAGTTTAAAAGGGGCTGCTGAGGGCAAAAGAGACGATGTGCTCCAGCCTCTTTTTAGGGGTATGTTTGATTTTTTGTTTAACTTTTTATGTGGGAAAAGCATGTTAAAGAAAATAGTACCATAAAAGAGTATTTTTCCGCACTTAAAAACATGTCTGGTTGGGAACTTTAATAAGGAAATCAGTAACTGTAAAGACAAGGAGGACAGTGAACATAAAGTACAAGAGAAAGCAGGTTCAGGCTTTATACCACAATAAACAGATGATCAAGGCTGCACTATGACGCTGTTTGACATTTCATAACAATTGGTTTCCAAGAACAGGACAGCTCGCGTCTTCGTGGGTGGACATGCTCGAAACTCATTTTGCAAGGCAACATTGTTTGTGGGAACAAGGATGCTGAGGCTCTGTAAAACATTGACGCAATGAGTCAATCAGAGCTGCTTTGCACTAAAAAAAAATCCCTCTTTGACAGAATAACAAATTGCATAAATGATCAGATGACTAGAGGAACTGGTCGCAGTGATTCAGACAGGCTCCAACCGCAGGATGTTTCTAGCAAAGCTGACTCTTGTATAACCTCAGTGTGTGTCTTTAGCGTTTGTCCATCTTTTATCAGTTTATTTTCCAGTCTGCGTGTTTCTCTCTCCGTCTGTCTCTCAGCCTGTTTGTATATTTATTTTTCCTGCTCTCACTCTGTCTATTCATCAGTTCTGCCGTGGGTCGTTTGAGGTCACCGAGCTGTCCATTCTGGTCATTTCTGGGTGTCATCACAAAAGGCTACGTGCCACGAGTCTCAACAGCCAAAAGGGCCCTTGTATCCCAACAAAAAAACCTTTGTTATGTAACGCACTGATGCTGCCGCTGCTGATGCTGCTTCTGACAATGATCGAGAGCAGGAGAAAGGCAGAGGAGAGGCAGAGATACAGAGGGAGCGGGCGGTGGGATCAGAGTCAGACGAGGACAGGGGGAGAGTTAAAAGAACAGAGAGAGCGAGGGAAGAAGCAGTGTGTGTCCCCTCAGCGTCGGATGAGCTGTGTGTCCTATACTGCCCACGAGCTGCACCGACATGATTTCTGTACTTGATGTACTTTCATCCTGCTCTCTCCATTCAGTCTTACACCAAGGCTGACAGCAGCATGACATCACCGACTAGAGGAGCAAAAAGCTCCTCTCTGCCCCCCCAACCATATCAAATCTCACTGATGAGGCGATGCTTCTGCATCCCAGGTGTGTGTGTCTGGTTACTGTTGCTACGTTCGATCTGTACTCACTTCTAATTTTCTTCCGCCTGTGTCTGTTTTGTCCCCTGCGGAGAGAAAGGTAGCTTGTTTTTAGGTGCTTTACATACTGTTTCCTTGCTGAATTTGCCTGAAGCAATCACTGTTAATCCCTTTGAAACCTGAGCAAATTGGCTTCTGAAATTATATTAAAAAAAAGAAGAAAAAGAAAAACAAAACCAGGAAATTACCTGAATAAAGTGCTAAACTAAACTAAAACAAAAAATAATAAATATTAGTATTATTAAATACACACATATATATTTCTGTAACCTGATTTTAAATGTATAATTAAACAACTCTAAATATTGTTTTGTTGATATTTTTCCTAGTTATTTGATAATTCTCTAATGATTCTCTCTTTTTTTAAAACATAATTTTCAAGTAATTTTCTTGTCAGCTTTCCTATTTTTTTTGCAATTTGCTGGACATTTCAAGCCAAGTTGCTGATTGCTTTTTCCCATGTTTTTGAAAGCAATCAAACCAATTTGCTTGTGTTTAAAAGGTTCAAATACATGTGAACTGCGTCTGAAGGCAGCACAAGAAAACCTATGTCGATCCAGGTTTCAAAGTGCTCATTATCTGGCTTGCCTGTACATATAACTTCTGTTGCTTTTCTGTGTGCAGCTGATAAACAGAGAAGGTGTCATAAAAAGTGAGAGAAAAACAAAGTGATGTGACAAAATGACTCAGACCTATGAAAAACACTGTACACAACTTTTGTTTATGTATATAAGTCGTGCCTGTAAAGGATCACCTTTCAAGGCCCTGCAACACTCTGATCCCCATCTTCGATCTCTGTGTATTGATCCTAACATGATCAATGCCTATCTGCATGCATGCTTTGCAATGAAAATAGATCAGTGCAAAGGTCATGACATGATGAAAGTGTCTCTTCTTAAACTGTCTCACATGGACTTTATTTAGTTGCCTTGATTTTTTGGAAGGGGGGGGTAATTTCCACCTGCTTGTCTTAACTATCGTTGACTTGTATGGGATGGTAGATGTCACGTGGGGTAACGCGTCAGTAAACACACACACCAAAAACATGAAGGCTTAAGGTTTACAGTATGTGTGTGTGATTATTGAATCAGGTCACAGGCAGTGGCGCACTTAATCTGGGGCAGAACTTCAGCCACCACACGCAGCACAGATGGCGGGGATGCCTCAGCTCAACAATGCTGGAAACACACACGCGCGCATGCATGCACGTACGCACACACACACACACACACACACACACACACACACACACACACACACAGCCCACTCTGGTCAGCTTTAACATCTGCAATGACTTTGACAGATCGATGGGAACCAGGTGACTGTCGTCAGAGCTTGTGTTCACACGCGCGCGTGTTACATGATAACCTGCATTGATCACTGCTGACGTGCACCATCACGACCGAGCGCGCGCACGGGGTTGATGGCGCATAGGACTGCCACCACAAACAGCATGTGTCCTAATAATAACCACTAGATACTGTAGCTTCAATGCAGAGTAGACCTCAGCATCCAATCCACGGAGAAAAAAACCATGAATAACATGTTTGACTATCATGTAACGCATGTTGTTGGCAGGACACGAGCTGCACATCATAAACTTTATTTTTTTATTTTAATAGCCTGCTACAACACGCGTGCCTGCATGTTAAAAGTTACCTCGGTTAATAAAAAGTAGTGCATAGGCTCAACATGATTATATCGACGCTAAAATAAGCTTTTTAGAGCGGTATGAAAACGGTGCGTAACAACAAATGCACCACAGTAATAAATAACGCAGAGGAAATTTCATTTTACCTTTGAAGGGAAGAAAAAACGGATCTCCACGTAGCTCGGAAAATGTCGCACCTCCTCGTTTTTCCTCGTGGCAGTGCCAATCCTAAACCCCCTTTCGCATTCCTTCCCAAGCAAATTTCCTCTTCTCTCCGGCCCTGGCAAGTCCTGCAGAGACGCAATGTTTTGACGCGCAGTGATGCCCAGCAGAGTTTAGAGGAGGCAGAGAGACAGAGAGCGACGAGGCAGCCAGCCGGAGCGAGAGCGTTCACTCCTGCGCACTTCCATGTTCGCAGAATATCCCTCATACAGTCAGGACGGTTTCTTTTCTTTCCTTTCTGCCCAGTGTTTGATCAGACAATCAAAAGATTTTTGGCGATAAACAAGATGTAAGAGTCAAAGTAAAAAGTACAGAGACCTCTAAGAACCATTGACTGTATATAAAGGAAACTTACACTTAGAAAACTTAGATAATTTAAATATTTATATTTAAATTATTTATTTATTTTATTTATATATACATATATATACATATATATATATATATATATATATATATATATATATATATATATATATATATATATATATATATATATCCTATGGTTAGAACAGTAAAAATAAGAGAATTGATATAAAAAGATAAATACATGAGTAAAATGAATTAAAAGCCAACACAAAATTTTCAGTTGTCATTTAAAAATGTTCACAGAGTCTGCTTCTCTTATAGCTTTTGAAAGGGTATTACCATTGACTGTGTTGGGAGGCCAGTTAAAAGAGCAGGGCAATAAAAAAAAAAATTAATGCAAAAAAAAGTAGGGCCATTCTCGTCTAAACAAAGTCACAGCCCTGCCCTCCCTTTCCTCTGATAAATAACGAACAGTCCCTAACACAGTAGTTAACTAAATAAGACAGTGACGACAACAGTTCTCGCTCCTTCAAGGAAAAGCTCACATGGTTTGTGTTGCTAACCATCATAACACCACTTTTCTATAAAATTAAACTAAATTTGTTGGAGCACTTAGGTTCACTTACACTCGAAAAGTATGCTTATTCAGGTAACGTACCACATGATTACTTGCATGGTTGCAGGATAAAAATCCTAATTTATTGATTTAGATTAACCTTAAGGTTGCAAAAATGTTGAGTTGTGTCAACATAATAATGTTGACAATAACCTCAACTTAATTTTGTGTGCAATTCCAGCTCAAATTTCCGTGTTAATTGATTTAAAACAAAATTCAAGTTGTAGTCACCTTATGAAATCGGCTTAATAATTTCACTTTTCTCCACCTTCAATTCAGGATTTCAAGTCTCCTCCCCATACCACAGCTGGGGACCTGCAGGCCAAACAACTAGGACAAAGGAAATCTTATTACTTAAAAACTTTTGTTTTGCTATCAATTATTAAGTTAGCACTATTTAAAAATGTATTTTATTATAGAGGGCAAGCTAATTCCCTTAACTCAATATAGTGAGCTTGTAGCAAAAGAGTTCATTAAAGGTTGTCATAACTCAAAAAATAGCTGATGCAAACTGTTGCGTTAATTAATTCATTTATTTGTATTTTAGTCTTATCATTGTTTTTGTAGTGTAGTGACAACAACTGTACCGTTACACGACAGGTCCAAGGCACACACTCCTGCAGAGGTGAACTATCTTGATGGTCAAATTGACAATCTTTGGCGGAAATCACACTGAACGCTGACTTGATGGATGAATGACAGCTATATCAGCCAATCGGTTAACTGATAAGGCATAGCAACACTGAGCTTATTGGTCGACGGTGGCTGCAAATGACCAATAATCTCACCGGATTCATTTCACTGAATCCTCCATGAAAGTACAGTTCCAGCTGCATGTGAGCGCAGTTTTATGAAAGAAAATAGAGCAGGGGGAGAGCAGAGTAGAGCCCTCACTGATCATTGTAAAAAATAACAAAATGTGTGCAGAAAAAATATTTGCACGGATGTTTTTTGTGTAACCCAATATGTGCAACATCATCAAAATTTCCGCTACAGGAAAAACTTGTTAAATGTATGTAGTATACAGCGCCACCTCCTGTCAGGCTGCAGGTAGTTACCAAATATTAATTCATACAAATAGACACGTTTGGCATGCAAAGTGGTCAAAAAAACACTATAAAGCTGTAATGCGCACATTACTTATATTGCGATGTTTGTTGTGTTTATTGATATTGATAAAAATTCACTTCTCTCATTAAAACAAATGGCATACTCCATGGGGGATAAGGCATTTTAGAAGCAGCCAGGTCCCACAAACTGGTTCTGTCAGTCACAACATATTCAAACACTTAAATATTAAATTAGGCATGCAAAACAAGTTTACACAATCAAAACAGAGTATATTCATTAATGTAAGTTCTGTAATATGATTGGTAAATCACATATGTTAAAGAATAACTTTGGATGTACAGGTGTTGTCAAAACAAAATATCAGTAATTAGACAAACACGTGTGTCGATTTCATTCACGAAAATCACTCTGACAGCACTTATACAAAACACCCAGCAACAAACTACAGAAACTTAACACTAATCTGGCTGTAAAAATAATTAACAGTACATTCAGCCAATACTACATTCATTACCGACCCTCGCTGTGAGGTCACAAGTTTGGTGGTAATGATCTTTACACTGTCAAACTGTGACATCCACAACGACAAACTGCTAAAGAGCTGCCGTCTTTAATACATTTCGATTCCAAGTGACTGCAATCAAAGCAATAAATCAAAACATATCAGTAATTCCACTGTATGTTCAATACGCTGTAAGTCTCGTACGTTGACAAAGTTTACGTTTCTGTTTACGATCACATTAACACAGGTGAAAAAGGTACGACTCATCTCTAAAACAACTTTCTCTTTGTGCAAAATTCTTTCCTAGATTCATTAGTCAACAAACAGAGTCAGCCTCAGTCATTTCATTTGATTTAGAGGAAAATCTTGAAAGTAAGCAGATACACGTGAAGATACAGCATGGCTATGCAACAAATAAAAACGGAAAAGTCCACAGCTCATCTGAATGTGCTTTTGAAATGTAAAGACTTAGCAGTAACATGGCTAAACTCAGCACTTGCTCTGCTCATTTTAAAATCAATGTAGCCGCGGACTTGTCTGCACCCTGTTATTCGTGATAAAAAGGAAATGTTCGGCTGCATCTGGCGTGTATAAAAATATCTCACAACTGCTTGGATCAGTGTGTAATTGCACATGATAAGTGACTGTCGCGCTGCAAAAAGAAAAAACAAAATCGGACTCTTGAAACATTGTTAAGTTGCTGGTGAAGTAACATCAAACCGCATCTGCTGGTGCTGTACTTGTATTGCAGTAGTACTGCAAACTATCAGTACTTGAAAGAATTAAAAAGCAAAAATGTCTTTACATCTGTAAAACTTACAATAATAATTTTAAGTCAAATACTGTTAATCTATTTTGAAATTCAGAGCTGATAAGCTATTTTCAGTGGTTGTTTTCTCACATTTTATGGACAAACTGGAAAAGATTGTTTGGTTTTAAATAGCTGTGATACTGATAGAAATCTCACACTTGAATGTGTGTGTGTGTGTGTGTGTGTATGTGTATGTGTATGTGTGTGTGTGTGTGTGTGTGTGTGTATGTGTATGTGTGTGTGTGTGTGTGTGTGTGTGTCTGTGTTTGTGTGTGTGGGGGGGGGGGTATTTAGTGATGGAACAAAGGACCTGTAAACAACACAACTTAAAGGAGCTAATAGCAGATACAGTATGTGTCTTGTTAAAGTATTTTAAGTGATTGAAAATACACAGGTTTGTGTACCAGTACAACAACTGGTTGTTGTTGAGAGGCGGCCCGCTGGAATGCATGCTGTAAAAGTGGGTACACTTAGGGGGGCACTGGTTTGATAGGTCAGTCAAGTTGAAGGATAATCACTGGTGTTGTGTATGAGGGGGGGGGGTGAGGTAGATTTTGGCAGGTCACCGGGGCTTACAAATGCCATTCCTGTCCATGAAGTCTTTAAGCCTGGTGGGAAAATCTGTCATAACTCCCGTGGCTCCCAAGTCAAATGCCCTTTGGAAGTCCTCCTCGTCGTTCAGCACCCAAATGTACACCTGAAACCAGATGCAGGACTCCGTTAAAACACACATCACATCACACAAGGGCAAAGAATGGCTCTGTACTCTGACAGCAGAGTTAGCCGCCACTCCAGCCTATTTTTGAACCTGTAGGAACTGTGGGTATTTTCCCAGTAACTGCTCTGAACTACAAGTGCAATGCAACAAACAGCTTTCAGCATGCAGACTGGCTCATTTTATACTGTGGAAATTTTTTTCAGCCATTTTCAGAAGTAAGTAGAATATATGGAAAGTATCTAGAGACACTGCAGTACCATTTTTTTTCTTTCCCAATACCAGTACCCGGACTTGCATATTGACCAGTACAAAATACCGATACAATACCGATGCATTAAAAAAACATTGACAGCTGTATACTACTAACCCAGTATCGATATGAAAGTATTACTATACTTGGCTCAGGTTAAACCCTTTGTAAAGCGAACAAATACAGAAAATGAATTCCATAGAAATGACCAAGTTGCTGACATTTTGCTAACAGCTAACGTTACACTACTTACTGGAAATTAATTATTTTTCATCAGTTTTAAACAATAGTTGCCAGTTGCTGCACAACTTCCTGTTACTGTTTTAGAGCAGTGAAGAAGAATTAATTTACAAAAAAAACTGTTGTTTATTCTGAGTGTGAATCTTCTTTTAAGTTTATTTATAAATGACATAATGACATGGTGTCAGTTCTGTGCATAGATTTGTGTACTCGCTGATACCTTTTTTTGGCAGTATCAGAGGCACCGAAAGTAACCTTGAAGGATAACGTTGGCATTTTTAAACGTGGATCCTATTTTCCCATGTATATGTATGCATAACTAACAATAAAAGAGACTCTGCAAAAACAGGATTCATACGCATCAACCTCATGAAACATCAAATATCTAAATCAAGCATTGCCATATCTCAATCAAAGGATATGCCATTTCAAATAGCTGAAAATCTGGCTTTTTTAGATGTTTAATTGTTTTTAAATCAATCAGCCCTATCTCTGTCACATCTGTGATATAATAAAAATACTCGTTTCTTCAAGATATACTTAAACGATGTATAAACTCAGAAGTACAGAAGTAATCTCTCTCAATCATAACCCACTGGAAGTGTGCTCCGCTGTATTTTTCTGCAGACTCTATGCCTGTATTTTCTCACTTTTTGTGCTTGGGATGCTTTTGGGCATGTACCCCAAAGTGCTCATGTGAGGTCAGGACCTAATAAAAAGGTAGCGACCAGGTGCCAGACGGTAAGCAGAAGGCAACTAAGGGACAGAGCGCTGAAACCCCCCGGCAAATATAGTTTGGCAAAATGCTGGCAAACGCATTTACAATCAGTAACCGACAATCCTGCAAATTGTCCCTTTAACCAAATGTAACGTTAAGTGGTTTCAATATTTTTTAGAGCAGTTTTAAGAGTTTGGGCACATTTTATTATCAAAATAATATCATAAATGTCAATTATTTTGGCCAGGATAATTGTGACATGAAATTATCAAAGCGTGCCGTGGTGTGGCCATTTCTTAATATCATTCATACACAATGTGCATCCACTATGTATTCATTCATCCATATGTAGAGTTTTTCACTATTTTTGAGGTGTACTACAGAAGCTAAGTAACAGTAACTTTACCTGTATTCCCCTGGCAGTTAGATGCTCAAACAAAGCTTTCCTCATCAGCAAACTGCAAGAGAAAAATACGGTCCCACTGTAATGTATGTGTGCATACGCTTATAATGAGGCATCAGAATTCTTCCTAATGTACATATTTAACAAAGCATTAGCACTTCTAAAAAATGCAAAACAGTGAGAAAGAAATACATAAAAGTAGTTACAAACATAAACAAATAGACAATGAAAAGCGTTATATAGGTTTACGGATATAAAGTTCTGAGTTACATCTCCAACAGCCATTAAAATAAAGAGGTCATGGGGATTTCAAATATTCAGACAAATTAGTGACTTACGTGTCTGCCAGCCAGGTCATGACTCGCTGACTCCTAGTTAATCTGTCCGGGTCCTGTAGTCTGCAAAAGTCACACAGAAATGTACAACAAAAGCTGTCAGAGTTATATCAATATAGTGGCCCCCGTCAGACTTGACAAAAAATATTCTCAAATGCAAAAGGAGGTAGAAAATTTTTATAATCGCTCGATGTTCTTTCACTTTTGCATTACAGGTTTTTGGGGATGCAAAATGATTAGATACAGTAAAATACACTCAAATAAAGCACACCCCATTTACAAATACAGTCTAGGAAATTAAGGAACTACTTAACTAAAGGAGACGTATAGAGCAGGCTATACACACCAAGTTACAAACAACAACTCTTTACAACATAATAATTTGTTGAGCAAATTAAACAACAGATTGATGATGCACAGTAAAACTCAGTGTTTGAGAGGGGGATTTATATGTAGTGCAACATAAATAGTGTAGTGCCCTTAACTGAAGTGTAATTAAGGAAATCACTTAATCCTTAATGAATGTCCGGCATGTATAATCTGCTCTATGACCTTGATCCTTATGAGCCACTGACTCACACTCTCAAAGTGTGTGAAGGTTTCTTTTAATGACCTTATTAGTGAGTGAGATCATCTTTCAAACAGCATTAGGGCCCAGATAACAGAGACAGAAAGGACACACTGCCAAGAATGAAAAAAGTGTAGTTGACACCTGAGCCCAGGAAGTCAGATTACCTTCTGCAATTATAAAGAACCTTAATAACAAATTTAAAGTACATTTAATTAAAGAAAAGAAAGTCAAACATGTTTGTAACTTCAAAAGTCTAATCAAACCAAAGCTCTTACCTCAGGAAGAAATAACAAGCTATTTAACGCAAACACGTAAAAGCAAATCACCCACTAACTGGTAAGTTTGTGGAGCTCTCAGCCACATTTCTTGGCCTTCATCAGCAGAGAGAGCTGGCTAATACAGTCAGGTATGAAACTTCAAAGTCGTGTGGTATTTCCCCTATTTCGGTTCACGGGTTGTCCCTGGTTTCTGATGTGATTATGAGTCAGTGTGCTGATGAAGGCCACAAAATGTGGCTGAAAGGTCAGAAAGGTCAGAATTTCCCAGTAAATAAACGTTGTGCTATTTTTTTTTCTTTTTTTAGTAAAACAGCTGTCCATAATGAATCCTTAAGCTAAATTTAAAAAAAAAGTTCACACTGACAAAGAATGTATTGCCATTTGAGTTTAATTTATAAATAGAGATTAAATTGTAGCATTAAGAAAACAGTTTTCTCCACATATTTACTGAGCATTTTTTTAATGTAACCTTTTAGGTAAGATATTAAACTAGCTAGTTGTAGTATATATACACACATTTTTTTTCACATCTGAAACACAGCTGTTGACAGCACTTGTGTATACCTACTTGGTGATAATCGAGGGCATGGGGATCTCCAGAAACTGCTCCTTGAGGGGAACAAAGGGCAGAAGGCCGGTGTAGAAGAGGCCTAATAGCTGTAATACTCTGGGAAAGCTGAACAACACGGGGATACGAGGATTCTGCCAAACACACAACCAGGATTCAGGGTCAATTTCCTTCAGTTCAGTCACTACTGGTGATAAGAGATGTCTGAAATTTGCTCAGCAGTGGAAAGACCTACGGTATGTGACAGATTTAGTACTTGTATTATAAAATACACATTCCCTGCTTTACGTGGCACCTTATCCCAAAACAATGCTATTGCTGGTAGCAAATGTTTTTTTAAGGAAGACTGACTCCCTGAATTGACTGGACTGAAGGTAAACTGAACATTAAATGTAATAATGTGATGTAAAAAATAGTAATAATCAATGTACCTCTCTGTAACACTTCTTTACAATCTGGTTGCTGGCGTTGCCCCAGACCGTCAGATGCTCTCTGTTGTACTCAACAACCAGCTCAGAGACCTGCAAGGATTAAAAAGTCCTATTACAGAAATAATGAAAGTCATAGTACACAGTGTGAAACAGGAATCAGAAACCTTATGTTGTCACCATATATTGTTTATTGCCATCAATTTTTGAAACTGAGATAAAGCACATAGTCTTAAGAGTTAGTTTTAATAGCCAGTGTTAGCCAGTTTGTTTATGCATTTTGGTATACGATGTGGTAACCACTAACTTAACACTTCTACTTTAAAAAAATACTCACCGAAATTATTGTTTGTATATCAATTACTCACCCCGTGTTACACTGAAGTCAGGAAGAAAACTTTCTGGTATACCTCCACAATGAGCAAGGAATACAAAAACTGAGAGATGTTTTTATAAATTATAGTCATATCTAACTGCCTTTAACAACAAAAAAAAACCTACAGCAAAACATCTGTTTACTCTTGCACAACTCGTACAGTATAATCAAAATCTATGCTAAAACCTAACTATTTAAAACAATTACCCATAAACTCTCTTAAACACAGACGAAAAGCAAACCATTAAGAATTTTCTGTTTTTTTTCTCACAAATTTGATGTAACACGGGATGAGTAATTGATATACAAATCAATCATCAAAATACTGCTAAAATCTGTCAAAGCAGCTGCATTTCAATTAACACAGCATGGAAAATTGGCAAACAAAAAGGGAGAAAAAGGTTACATAGAAAAAGATTTATTTTATAACAAGGTTGAAGTACACACACACACACACACACTGACACACACATACACACACAAACACACACACCTTCTTGATGAGTGTGTCGTTGTTGACCTTGATGTCAATGTTGACAGGGGTATTGGGAAACGCATCAAAAACGTCCCTGAGGAGAGGGATGCGTTTGTCCTCTCCTCCCTCACAGAAACACTCTGCACAGGCAAGGACATGTAGAAAACACAGACAGCCTCAGATTAGACTCAGTGTGGCTGGTGGGGGCATGCTGGCCCAAGAATATTCATCATTTGAACTGTGACCAGCAGCTCATAAAGTAAAAAATATATTATGTGTCAAAGGTCAACTCACTACACACAGAAGAAATTTGTCATTTTAAATCCTGTTTTCAAATTAATTGATGAATTGAACTAATACATTGGCAAAATTTAAATAAACACAATACTTATGCATTTGTTCCTGCACATAAACATATATCACTGAAAACATTGAGGAGCACAGACCACTGAGGCTGCTTATATGCATCTGTAGGTGGGTTGGTGTTAGCTTTGCGGTAATTAAACCAGTCATAGGTACATGATACTCACCCCGCTGAAAAGTTACACCGAGCTTGCAGAGGTATGGAGGGAGCTCCTGCAAACAAATCAGACAAGAAAAATAGTCTATAGACAGTGTGTGTGCGGTTAGGTCAAGTCCAGAGGAGACGTGATGATTGTAACTGAGGGTGCACATTAATAATAACTGTTAAATAAGAGACCGGAGAGCAAGGACAGGTCAGATTAAATGCTTCTCTGTACTACAAGGCCTAAGGGCTGTAAACTGAACCTAATCGTCAGTTGCCTGTCATTTTAGTGTCAAATTATTTAAGGCTTCTTTAGAAAAAATAAATCTTGGTTGCAATTTTTTAAGAAAAGAACAGAGCACAGTTCCTAAGTGAGCAACAATAAATCCACAGCATCACCAACTATGTAAACTGGATCTGATGTCTTTAATCAGGCCAAACTTTATCATGTGATGTCAGGTGGTGTGGACCTCAGCTGATCAAGGCACATGATCCATCAATGCGGGTTACTCATTTACATAAATCTATACACAGACACAACATGTAACCCAACCAATCAACTGCATTTAAAGTGTAGAAGTACCATAAGGCATGGTTCCTGTTGTTTGAGTTTTTAATGCAAATATCTGTCGACCTCTGTTGCCTTTTTACATGTTTAAAAAGGGGCCTATGGAGTTTTTATGTCAACAAACTAAAGTTGTGTTTACACTCAGTGTTTCTCCTCGAGGTCTAACAGACATATAGTGCTTTTCCATCTGCATAAGACATTTGCAAAGGTAATTTTCACACACTTTAAAGGTCTAGTGTGTAGGATTTAGTGGCATCTAGCACTGAGGTTGCAGATTGCAACCAAATAAAACTTCTCCCACATGCCGAGTGTGTAGGAGAGCTATGGTGGCCAAAGCAAAACGCAGACGGCTCTATTAAGAGTCAGTGTTTGATTTGTCTGTTCTGAGCAAACGTAGAAACAGCATGGTGGACTCTGTGGAAAAGGGATCTGCTTAGTATGTTGATGTGAAGGGCTCATTTGGAGGTAGCGAAAATATGATTCTTAGTTTTAGGTGATTATACAGTAATAAAACATAATCAGGAATATTGTATTCCCTACATCCTACACACTGGAGCTTTAAATCCTGCATTGTTTACATCCATGTTTACTAGCTGGCCTTTGTCCTTGCCCTTGTTGACACATTGCAGCATATTGGGACGTGCCACAAAATACAATCCACTAAAGAAGACCAGCCCCATAATGCTACAAGAACGCTACTAACATTTCCTCTTTTTTTCCTATAATTACAATTATCAAATTACAATTGTCATTGATACTTTGCTTTTTGTAGGTTGCCTTGAAAAAGTAAAAGGGACAGCTAAACAATGTATGGTGCTGGATGGGAGACCATAAAATATCAAAGGTGTAATTTTTTATTATTTGATATTGCAAAGCAGTAACTCACAGCGTACGGCATGTCACAGATGCGGGCGTTGATGCCCGAGGCCCTTTGCAAGCAGGCATCATGTGACACCACAACCTCTTCATCTTTTGTCAGGTGGCAGTCCAACTCCAGCATGTCTGTGCCAAGATCCACAGCGCTGCATAAAAACACAGTACACGTATCATATTCACCACCAATACCTGGGAGACTCCTTTTTTCACAATAAATTTAACAAAATATAAAGCAGTTCACTTCCACTATTCAACAATCATAAACAACCACAGCAGAGTATCATCTAAAGCTTGGACATCACAGCAGCTTGTGTGCTCGAGAGTAGATAAACAGGCAAAGACAGGCACGCAAAACCGACAGTGGTCACAACCAAAATCAGATGACACAAACTGCTCACAATCACAAGTACAAGCACCAGTCATGTTTCACACACACGCACAAAAATCAATGAGCTTTGTCATTGTGATTAAGGTTTCTACTTACTGCTTGAAAGCTGCCATGGTGTTTTCCAAGTTTTCACCTGCTCCTGAGATGGAAAAAAAGTAAATCCTGTCTGATTGAAGCACATTAACCAATACACTGCAAAAACATGTAAATTAGTGGATAAAGTAGCCAAACACTAAACAATAGGACTATTCTTAACTTGAGTGAAAGTAAGAAAATATCTATTTGGGAAAAATGTATATATTCTTCTCACTTATGAATTATCACAACTATGTCCCAATATGATTATGATGATATTGCATTCAGACAAGAGAGACATTATAAAATTGTTTTCATTGAAAGTTGAATGGGCCATGGCGTGAACATGAGCCTCAAGAGGGAAATTATTCTCATCATCTTCATATACAAAATAACTTCCTGAATATTAAAAACACTAATTATTGAAAAATATGTTACACATTCGGTGAAGAACTAGGGATAATTTGTCACGTACCCTTTTACTCTAAGGGGATTTTTTAAGTTAAAAAACAAACAACAACCTCAAAATGATGAAGTGTTTGTGTTGCAGACTCACCTCCACGATGGGAAATGTGCCTGCTGAGAAAGGTCTCCCGCTTCCTCCGGTACAAAAGATTTGGGCATTTCAGCAGCAGGGCAGAGGTGAGCACGTAGCCCGTTACCGTTGACAGGACATACACAGCTGCACACATCTCTTATCAGTTGGCTGGAAAATAACACAACCCACTCCAAGTCAATATCTCCAGGGAGGCAGTATTGCAACAAACCCACTTGCTGTCTGTCTTTGTCTAGACAGAGAAATATTGAACTGAGTCGATGAAAAAAAAAGGACCAATGAGAGCAAAGCTGCCAATAACAGGTATTTTCCATTTAATCACTAAATAAAAGAAATGTGGCCAAAGCGGGGTCTTAAACCTGCTTACTTACCAGCCTGACCAACAGCCAAACACACAAAGCATAACATTTAAATTGATGTAAATGCACATAATTAAGTCTTTGCAAAAATTACAATCAATTATTAGTGTCAACTAGCCCTATGAGATCTGTATGAGATACAGGACTAGTTTATTCATCTCTGATATTAGACTGCCACAAACTGGGGCTGTGATTTACCCAACAAAAAAAAGCCTGCCATTGAAGGGAACAGAAAGAAACAGACATTCAATTTCAGCTGCAAAAAAATCTAAATTTTAAATGTATTTTATCTGTCTACTTAGTCTCTCAATCATTGCTAGTGGGACAGAATGAGCTGAAGTGTTCAGCGTTGGACATATGATGATGCTACATGATGAGACATCAACAAGATGACATTAAGGACATTATTTCTCCACAACTACACAGAGTTAGAACAAATGTTAACTAATATTACACAATGTGATTGATTATTTTCCAGGAATTAGTCAGAGTCGCTAATAGTCGCTAAAATCTTTGTATTTTTAGAGCAAATTACGTCGAAACATGTATATATTTTGATTTTTATTTAGTTGGTAATAACTGTATAATCGCAATATTACACGAGGGGGTGCGCTCAAACGCCGTTTGAGCACTTCAGCTGTGCTTGCGGACCAAACGCCGTTTGAGCACGTCCTCTCGTGTAAATATTGCTTAAATAATCATCTTACTGACGGTAGCATACTAGCTAAATTATGCTAACGTTAGCTGAGCTGGAGCCGAAATCACGGGATAGGATCTTACCTTTTTCATCAAATCGTATGCGTATGTGTGGTATGAGTTAGCTCGTGTCCAGGTATCTGTACAGCAGGCTCTTTTAATGAAGATAAACTGATGAAGACGTGGGTCCTCTGAACGCTCCTGTGCGCTCACAGCTGTCTGACAATACGCCGGCCGCTGTCAAATACGCGCATGCGCAATCGCGTGCTCTACGCGAAGGCTGCTGAAGTTTGCCCAAAAACCTCGTGCCGAGAGCACTTGACCACTACAGGCACCACTGTGTACCGTCCCTCCTTTACTAAAATTTATTGGGGTTTTTTGGGGTTTTTTTTGCTGCGGTGCAAGTGGAGGACTTTGCTTGGATACAGCTGACGACGTTTCTATTGAGTGATATGCGACTTTTCTCGTGATGTTACGCGACTTTCCTCTCGCGATATCAGTAGTAGGTCTATTACTGTTGCAGCCGCTCAATATAGCCGAGATAATATCGCAGTAATTTCTGTGTCTCGTATCAGAGTTAAGAAAATCTCGGTCTCTTCCTCCATCCACACATACCGAGCCTGTTTTTTTATTATGTCATGTGACTTTGTTTACTTTTTCTTCTTCTTCTTTGGCGTTATGGCGGTTGGCATCCATAAAGTCGCATTATCGCCACCCAGTGTTACACATCATATGAGCTGTGCAGGCGAAAAATGTGTTTCCGGTGCAGTTTTGCGAAATATGCCTTTTTCGAATCGCCTAAACTACCACCTCATGCGAGCTTTTTTTTTTTTTTTTTTTTTAGTTGAACGTTTCCATTAGGCGTATTTTGTATTCGGAATTTCATTTTGCGCAATTTAAGGGTTAATGGAAACCAACAAACAAATACAGGCAACATTGTGTACAGTCCCTCCTTTTGCTCCTCTTTGCTGTGATGTGCTTTTGTTGCTGTTGTGCAGTGTAAAGTTTAAACAGCTGTGATGTCTGTTTTGGTGATTATTTTATTCTGCTGTTTATGCTATAACCTGTGTGGGGTCGGTCTTTTTAATTTGTGTAATCAATGTAAGGCTACTGTTTGCACCCACCACTGGTGTCCATAGATTTTTTTATTTGTTGTTGGTAATTTTGGTCAGTGTTGTCTTTATCAGATTTATTTCCTTTTGGATATGAGGGGGCAGATGTAGTGATTTGGGGGCCTGGGGCCACAGGTGCATTACCTTGTTTTCAACTTTTAGCAAGCTTTGAATGTTATAGAAGAAATAGGTCTACTCAAAGTTTTTTTTCCAAGTAAAATGATTAAACAGACACAGAAAGAAGAGCCAAATAATAATAGAAGACTCAGTGTCACAGTGGATGTCTCTCCCGTCTCTGTATCCTGTCATTTTATGAGGAGTTTATGTCGTGGTCTTGTACCTACCTGTACTTGTGCAACGTCCAGTTTATAGGCTACCACTTAAATTAGGCATCTTGTACTAAGCCATTTGAAAAAAAAAAAGTAGCCTGGAGTACCAGACTTGCACTAACCATGTACAACTGGGCAATATCATTTTATACATTGGTCGAGTTCTGGCTTGTTTTTTTTGTTGTTGCTGTTTTTTTAAATAGTTTGCTAGCAAAGACTTTACTTATTCATTTTTTTAATGTTATTTTTATCTCCCTTTTTTAGCATCACTACGTCCTTTGTGATTTAGGCTCTCTTTGACTATATGTTGCAAAACATAAATGCATCACATTATTAGCCTACACCGTCACAAGTGTTACTTAAATCAGCTTTGACCTGTAGTTTTCCTTTAAGCCATTTAATAGGAGTACAGAAAATGTAATTTTTGTGTTTTTATTTTATTTTATTATTAAAATTTTAATGAAAGTGGAATGATAACGTAAATATGCACAAAATCATAGTCTAGCCAACAGGGGGCTGCGTGAACCATGGCACGGGCAAATATATGGACCTCAAGTCTTTCCTTTTTAGCCCATATGATATAGTCAACAATAACCTTTTGCTCTGGGTGATAAGTGAACAATGTGATAACCAGATAATTTCCAAAGAGCAATGTCCTAGTCAAAATCTTGCACATTTGCACCAGTCAAAGTTCACTTCATGCAATAAACCATCCATGAAGACGTGGTACACACCCAGAAGAGACAGACTTCAACACAGCATTATTTGCAAGTCATTACTTAGTGTTTAAACAATTAAATGCCTTACAGAGTTTATTTTAACTGCATCTAGGTTTACAGGCAATAGTGTGCGAAAAATAAAGTGTTAACAAAATGGCTCAAGGTGTAAAAGTTGTTCTGGAGGAGTGGAAATGTCTGGAAGAGGAGTACCAACAACTTCAGGTAAGAGATGAACCAAAATCAGCTAACAGTATCAGATGATTCATAGAGCAGTTGTATAAACTATGCTTAACATACTGTTTACTCAAATCATATGATTAAGTGTTTTACTGACATGTCAGTCCTACTTTGCTTCATGTCAAATGCCATATGTCATCTTTCATGTCTTGTGCTCCTAATCAACTATATACCAAAAAAAAACTTTTTTAGAAATCAAATGCTCCTTGTAATCTACATTTTCTTTGCTTGTTGACGTTACCTCATGTTCTTGTCATCCAGGAGACACACAGAATGTACATACAGAAACTGGATGAAGTTTCCAAACTACAAGACAACTGCTCTTCCTCCATTTCCAGGCAGCGCAAGAGACTGAGGGAGGTGTCCCACCTCGTGAAAAAGTTAGTTCATGCACATATTTGCATGGGCACAGACTTTCACAGATAGATACAGTACATCCTGTCATACATACACATATTGTAAATGCACCAATGGTTGTATAATAATGATGGACAACATAGCAGCTCCCATAAAGTGAAGCTGAGCCCCAAATCTGCTAGGTCAGGCACTGTGGACACAGATCCACGTGGTGAAAGAAACATCACAGATATGGACAAAGAGGACCCCTCTCACTTCACCAAGCACACATACAAACATGTCATGTTGTGTCAATGATACAGACTTGTCTTATGCACTTATCATTCATAAGATGCAGCAAAGGTTCATCAGAGGAAGACGCTAAGACCTTGGATGAAGTAAATGAGAAGATGAAGACTCGACTGAATTCTTTCTTTGAAATGGAAGCTTTCCTCCCAAAAAAAAATGGGTAATGGCAATTTAAAAATACAAGTTGATCTCATTTGCACTGAAATACATCCAACTGATTAAATACATTTATTACCTTTATATAAAGTTAAATAAGAAAATTGTATCGTGTTGCAGGTTGTACCTCAGTCTGGTTCTTGGAAATGTGAATGTCACTCTTTTTAGCAAGCAGTCGAAGTAAGCAACGACCATCAGCGCCAAAATTCAGAAGCTTGCACTTTAAATGAATACTGAAATGATTCATTATTTCTTAGAATCTTTGTCTAATTTCATTCATTATGAAAAGCCTTATATTGTATCTTGAGGCCTGAATTTGTTACATCTCTTCAGATTTGCCTACAAAGATGAATATGAGAAGTTCAAACTGTACCTCACAGTCCTCCTGCTGCTGTTCTCCTTCATATGCTATTTCTTTGTGAGCTACAGGTAAGCATCAGCATATTGCACATTCTGCGTCCTTGTCAGTTACAATGAGTTCATTACATGAATATTGCATTTCCTGTATGTCTAAATCCAGCATTTGTCTTATTTCCCTAACTTTAGATTTTTTGATGCGATCCTTAATTTCCTGCTGTTGTGGTACTATTGCACATTAACTATCAGGGAAAGCATCCTCATCACCAACGGCTCCAGGTCAGCGCTACCTCTCTTCCAACCATCGCACTACAATGAACGAATAAAAAACACAGTGGTTTCTCTCTCCATAGTTGTGATACTTGATTGGTCTTAAGATCACTTTTTGAAGGTCTCGGTCATGTCTCAGGCTTGACTGCTTTATTACTCGGCCTTGTCAGTCTAAGACAAAGTCGAATCAGGATTTTATTTCGAGACCACAAAATGAAAAGCTGAAACTGACTGTACAAAAAGTGTTGTATTATAAAGAGTTAAGTTAGAGTTTGTTTGGCCTTTTCTGCTCATAGAAAACAAAGGAAATTTCCCATGTACAAAATTTACCTTGGGATGCCTTTTGATTATTATTAAGACACTTCTCAAAGTAAACTTATACATACATGAGGAAAAGGGCAACGCCTGCACCCTTACTTCATGCCACACAAATTTATTGAAGACAATATTTCGATCTTCGTTAGGTTTTCTTTTTTTCTTTTTTTTGACTTGATGAAGATCCAAGCAGGATTGAAACATCTTCAATAAACTTGTGTGGCATGGAGTAAGTGTGCGGGCGCTACCGTTTCCCTCATTCAATTTTTTTTTGCGATAGCCTTGCATCTACGTGATGTGTGTACAACTACCTTTTTTTTAATCTCATACATACACACATATATACAATATGGCAAGAACAGAGGTGAATAAGGAGGATTTTTGATTTGTTTTCTGTTGAGTGTTTTTATGGGAATGTGGATCTGTCAGTTTGAGGAGTGCGTATGGTATGCATGTTCCAGATTTTATCACAAGTGTGTCATGCAGTGTGGGACTTTCACCGCTCTGGTCTTAGTCATGACCCATCTCAACCCCTCAAAGTCTTGGTCTTGTCTCTGTGTGGTCTGTTATGACTGGGTCTCAGTGGTTTTGGTGGTACTGATAATGCACTGTTTCTCTCTGACCTTTCACTTTTTACATTACTAAAGGCAACTAGTCATTATTGCTCAAGCTAATCAGTTTAACAAAGTGTTAAATAATAAAATCTAAATATCTATAATATAATATAAAACAAAATGTCCTGCGTTATAGAATCAAAGGCTGGTGGGTTTTTCATCACTACATCTCAGCTTTTTTGTCCGGTGTGATGCTGACATGGTGAGTAGAGGAAGACAAAAAACATGTTATAGATTTAACAGGTGATGACTGTCATACAATATTTACCTTTTTTTTCCTTCTGACAGAGAAAATTCATTAAATTGCATGTGTTTTTTATTCTTATGTGTAATAACAAACGTTTTCCCTGTCATGCCATTTCAAGGCCAGATGGGAACCTGTACAAGACATTTAGGAATCAGTTCCTTGCCTACTCTTTGTATCAAAGTAAGGTCAAAGTACTTTAATTACATTTAAATTTTAAATCCAACCAAAGCCTAATCTGTGTTTTTTTCATCTGGAACTCACAGGTTTTGTTCAGTGTCTGCAGTGCTATTATCAGAGTGGATGCCTGTACAGGCTGCGAGCCCTCGGAGAAAGACACAACATGGACCTGACCGTGGGTAAGATACACTGTGGCACGTCAAGGACACAGAATACAGACACACTCAGCCAGGCGTATCATAGTTGAATATTTACTTTTTAGAGGCAGGTTTTATCTGGTCTTTTTGTCAAAATGTTGTTATTTATTTATTATTATTCTGTGACACGTTTTAAACATTATGTGAGGTGTTTTGTTTTTAAGTTATACGCATTTTCTGACTTTTTAACTAGAAAGCTAAAATGTTTGTATCATTTTTCTGATTTGAAATGCAAAACTTTGAGGCTCAACATCTCAAAACTGCCTAGAATGCAGATGGACGAATAGTTTTTCCATATAATAATAATTTTAATTGGTCTAAAGTAACTAGTATGGGCAGAGCAAAGATTAAAAAGAAGCCTCTGGCCCCAGAGAGCTGCAGCTAAAGAAACAACAAAAATGACTGGAATGTTGCATTTTATTAACTGTTTGATATCTAATCAAAATATTTTCACAATACATTTCACTTTTTATGGAAAAGGGTGTTGAGAAAGTACTTAATACATTCAGGTAAAATGGGACAAAGAACTAGGCTAAAATGGGACATTTTCTAAACTGTCTTTGGAATCCAGCATGGTTTTGGGCTACCAGGTGCCATAAAATCATGACTTAAGTGATTTTGTGCCACAACTTGATGTTACAGCGTTTTTTTCGTATTTTTCTCACATAAAAATATCAAAGGTAATGCACTGAATCTTTGTTAGCTACAAAAGTCCAGAATAACCCCCCCCCACCACACACGCCAAAAATAAGTGGTTTAATCTGTTTTCTGTTTTCTGCTGTTAGAGGGATTTCAGTCGTGGATGTGGAAAGGGCTGACGTTTCTGCTACCCTTCCTGTTTTTTGGCCATGTGAGTACAGTCTGTGACACTGACATGAGTTGCAACAGAACTTGAGAATATATCCTCTGTGTAAAAATACTGCCTTGTCATGGTTTTGACTGGTTGACACAGATCAAGTGATTTTAAAAATCGCTGATGTCATTTTAGACTTGATATTACGCTGAGTATTTAGACATGACTCAAGGCGATGTTTAGGCGATCTAAATAACAGCTTAAGCTTTTGTGAGTGTTTGCGCACCTGCAAGCACTTTTTATTAGACAAATCCGTAAGTTGTTGTGTTTGGTCTTGTAGTTCTGGCAGCTCTTCAATGGCCTCGCACTCTTCAGGATGGCTCAGCTCCCAGACTGTAAAGAATGGCAGGTCAGTGCTGTCACAGTCAACCAAGTCTGATTACTTCAGCCTGTTCCTGCTTTAAAGCACTCGCAGATTTGCTCAATAAATCAACTACTCTGCATTATTGTCGCATGGCTTGAACTGTGTTTTTGTGAAAGACTTGACTGAAATTTCATCCCCACCTGATCCTCTCCAGAAAACAATGACGAGGTAAAACTATTATGCTTACTCACACGTTGCTCTCTATGTTTCCACGTGATGCCAGGTCCTGATGTGTGGTCTCTGCTTCCTCATTTTGTTCATGGGGAATTTCTTCACAACTGTTGCTGTGGTCCGTCACAAGGTCAAGAGCAGGAATCAGAAACCAAAGACTCTGTGATACATATAAAAAAATTTTTTACACAATGTTGACTCACATGCTCCTCTCCAAATAAAAAACTCATACCATTTTTGCCATCATTAACATTATTTACCATGTTATCAAATAGTAATACACAACTGTTATAGCAAAACATATGCAGCATGGCTTCATAAATGTATTAAAACGTTTCATGTAAAATCTGTCATCATTAAAGGTTAAATTATGCTCCACAATCTGTTTTTATCTTTGTATAGATAGTCAGATTACTTTAATAGGAAACGACTAATAATAAATAAAAGTATTTCATTTTACAGATACACTAGCCTCTGTGAAGCTGTTTTTTGTACCTCTACATATTTTGTGCCTGTGCATACATGTGTCTGAATTTGTTTAATTGCAGCCCTTTATTGCTTTTCTTCTCCTTTTTTATGGCTGAGTTAAAGTTGGATGTGCAAACTCTGAGTTTCTGCAAGGATTAAGACAGTACATCTCATTCTATCACATTTTATTGCACTGGACAAGTATTTTCTCCATTATTTTTATACATAATGCAACTTTAATGAAGATAGAACCAACAGGAGAATGTAAGACAGTACATTAACTCATATGTTGCATTTAAGTACGATTTGAAAGTATTTTTTACAGTACTTGAGTATCTCCATTTACTGTTACTTCTGTATTTAGATTTTACTTAAGTAAAAGTTGCAGCATCAAGGCTATATCTATACCCCATAACATGTAAACATCTTAGTATAGAAGTAGTAGCAACAAAATGTATTTGAATTATCAAAAGTTAAAGTACTTGTTATGCAGAATGGCCCCTGTAAGTTATTACTGTATATTACTAAATCTTTCATATAGATGTATTGATATGTAACAGTGCTTCATATTTTATAATTTGGTTTAGTATTAGAAATCACAATCGTAAGAGTTACTACCTGATAAATAAATGGAATGGAGTACAAAGTTCATCTGAAAATAAATATTAAGTATAAGATAGATATGAAATACTTTATTAATCCAACATGGAGATGCAAAGCAATAGAATGAATGTTATAGTATTTTGAGCAAAAAGAAAAAATGCAGATGTAACCACTTTACAATCACCAATATTTTGTGACCAGTGTCTGTAATTTGTACAGTCTGGAAAATGAAAACACTCAAGTTAAGTTCAAGTATTTTAAAAGTGCACTTAAGTTGGCCTCATACACACATTGTTTGCATTGTATCTATCCTGTGCGTGTGAACTAACGTGGTGTTGCAATCACAGGAGATTTTTATTATTTTTTTAAATTTATTTTAATTGTCTTTCTTTTTATGAATAATTTGTTCTTTAACATACTTTTGACATCTGTCATCATACATATAATTCTGTCATGGTTTAGGCTGCTTCAGATACTGTTTTTTCTTCTGGAAAAAAATAAAACGCTGACTCAAAAAAAAATGCACTTAAGTAAGTAAGTACCAAAATTCTTATCCATTGAGCACACGTAAATTTTGGGGTTTTGGGGGTTAAAGGTTTTGAGTTTTTGCTCAAAACTTTGAATGCAGGCAGAAAACCCTCACAGTTTGTTGGGCTGTGTAACATGTGTCCGTGGCTCTGTGAAGATAAACACGTTTTAAGTTGAAGAGGACACTTTTGATGAGTGTGCTTTTCGGTGAGTCGGAGACGCACGGTGTGTCGTGCTGGTTGGATTACACAACCATGACCCTTTGCCTGCTGCACCTCGACAGTTATTTATTACAGCGTGTTACATACGCGCGGCGATATTAGGTAATGCCTTTGTGGACCGGTCCATGTTAAGACACGTGATAAACTTATTACGGCAAAATTAATGCGCTTAGTTTGGACAAATAATTCATATAGAAACGTCTCTTTAATAAAATACACGTGTGTAGCTTTTAAATAAATTAAAATGTGGACAGATTATTTTTTTTGGCGTTGAAAGTGCAAGAATCCACCCCCGCTAAAACGATGCAGTTGGTTTGTTCCTACATGTCGTAGAGTTTTCTTCCGCGTTGAGCACAGTGTGAGCCTGACACAAAGAGGGGAGGCGAAGGTAAGATCAACACCAAACTCACATTTTTACTGGTTTCATGTCAAGCTGTTGTCTGTGGCAGTCTGCAGGAATTACAGGTTTGCACCGAAACAAGAACATTAAAATACAGCTTTTAATTTTCAGTGAAACATCATGTTAAGAGAAGTGCTGACATCGGTATTACGCAAACTGTGGCTAACGTGTATTGGGAGCAAGTCACGTCCTTAACATGTGATTAAAGTTGGCAATACAAGTTTTGTACATTTTAGGCAACACTGTTTGTCTCCTAATTAAGCTGTGTGTCTCTACAGTATTTGTTTTCAGCCAGTGTTGTCACGGCCCAGGGAATAGTCGGGGCCCAAAGTCCTCTCCCTTTGGCTACATTCCTAATTTTCCTTGTTTTATTTGACGCTAGCGTTATTTTCTCAACATCAGCCATAACTCAGTTCAGTATTAATAATTAAACTGGTTTCCACGTTACACGTGTAACTTTCATACACGCTGTGGGTAACCGGTGCCACTTGGACAAGTGTTACACAATGCCGGTATTTGCTTAAAGCAGAATAAGTGGACTGGATGACCTCTCGTAAACCTCATCCATGTCTGATTTCATTGATCATTTCAGTGGCATCAGATACTGAAACTCCTGTCACTTGGCTTTAAAGGCGATTAATCAGTGTATCACATGACTTTGAATATGTGTTAATCTGTAGTTGGCGCACATACAGTAGATCTAGTGTGTCTGTCAGGTATGCGGCTTTACATTTTTCCTTTATATTATGTCTCATATCGAAAGGGCTTACTGTGTGTCAAATCAACAAAAGAAAAAAATAAAATCAGAAATTAAGTCAAAGTCAAAGTCAGATTTATTTGTCAATTTCTTCACATGTACTTGACATACAAAGGAATCGAAATTACGTTTCTCACTATCCCATGCGTAGACAGATATCAGACAGGACAGGGCAAACAGTAAAGTGCACAGGCACAACAGAGTTAAAAATAGAATTAAAGAATTAAAAATATAGTCTATATAACAAAACAAGAGCAAAAATAGTAATGAGTGTAATGAGTTCATTCTTAAGTTGGTTATTGTCAAAATAAATAAATAGATAAATGCCTGTATTGCTGTTAAGTTATGGTTGTCTGTTATTCAGTTACTAACTGTACCAGACAACTTAATTCACTCATTCATTCAAACCATCAATTAAGCATCAGGAAATAAATTACGGGGACCTTCATTCTCAAATGTTGCTGAGCCTGAAGAAAGAGGTAACAAACAATCCTGAGGCAAACCTTAAAGAAGGATAAACAGGATAACAATATGCAATCGGTTAAAATAAAAAATAAATTTATTACTAAACTAGTTCAGTTCTGATAATAAAAAAAAATTGCTACACGTACATATATAAACCTTATTAACTTGCCAGGAGGTACTTTTGTTTCCTGTTTAGGCTGCTATTTGAGCCTGCTGGGGATCACTAGGCAAAGAAGTCGACATGGATACAACAACACAACATACAGGATAATATCAAAGAGAAGCTAGGTGTACTGAAATTGAATTTGGGTTTTTGCTTTTGAGACAGACTATAATTTTGTTATAGCACCTAATAGCACTCTGAAATCTCCTTTACATTTTTCTGCAAATTAATTGGCCTATTATTGGCTCATTATTGTTTAGGGATGAGAATCAGCAGAGGCCCCATGGTACAATATGATTATTGTCTCTTTAGTCATAATACAGTATTGTGATTTTTAACCCTTTATAATCCACTGAGTATTGGGATTATATGTTGCGATATATTGGTATTTATCACCTTTTTTAACTGTATATTATCTCCCTAAAGGAAAAAATGGACAGCATCCATTCAATCTCATGAGATTACGTTTTAAGATAAAGTTTCTCGCCTCAGTCATTTTTGTTGCAGCAAAATGTTTCTAGTGGACTGAAAAAGCAATTGATTTTATTATTCTACTAGACTACCAAAAGTTTAATTTGTACTTGCAATAGAAATCATTTATTTGATTAAAAAATTGATACCTCCCATCCACGTGTCAGTACAATATTGCCACACAAAATATCTCAATACTATACTTAATCTTTTTTTTTTCCTCCACCCTTAATATTGCGGATATATCTTATCTGTGCCAACGAAGAAAAAAAAAAAAAGAAATCTCAGTAAAGAAGTGCCAAAGGTGTGTTCAAGGTAATTTATAAACAATGTAGCTATTGCATATTTTGCCAGTTAAAAAGCACAGACACATTTATTTTACAAAAATAAAATGTTCTGTTGTACTCAGCTTGGTCACAATTCTATAACAAAATTAAAGTGATCTTTATCAAAATATTTTTTTGGGCAAAAAATTATTAGCCAATATATTGTTATCAGAGTTTCTAAACTCATAAATATGGTTTTACTTGTAATTTGTTTTCACACGATAATCTAATCACAAGCCTTGAAGTTATGCTGACTTGTGTACCTATGGGGCTGGCACACAGGTGACTGTAAGTCAATGGTTGAAGTGGTTTTCCTTATCTGTCACTGAGTCAGGAGTCTTGTAGTGTGTGTAAGCCTGTGCTTTGGTTGAATTAGTGTGTACATGGCTACGTTGGTCACACTGTTCTCTAGCTGTGCACTAGCCAGCCTACAGGAATCAGCGAAATTGGATCTCATTGTTTTCACTCCTTGAACCAAATTGAAACCTGAGAGCTCAGAACATGAAGTCCTCTCGTGCTCAGTGTGAAAAGAGCTGCCATCGTTGATGCACGACAAGAAATTCTTCACGTGTCAAAAGCAGAGGGTTACAGTGTTATAGTGCGTTGAGCCAATTGTCCAATACTGCTTGCACAAAAGCTGTCATTGTATGGTATGGCATGTAGAATACCACTCACATGTGTTACTAATCATATTGTTCTGTGCATCGTTTAAACCAGTTTTATGCCAGAGACCCTAGTTTTCTTCAGATGCATTTTAACTGTAGAACTGAAACAGATTTTTAAAATGCAAATGCTAAATCACAGCTCGCTTAATCTTCATAAGAGGATGGTTACGTTCCAAATAAATTTGCTGAGTAGTTTTTTTGATAAATCTTTCAGTTTGTGCAATAGTTTAAAAAAAAAAAAAACATGCCTTCCCGACAGCCAAAAAGCTGACTATTTAATCTATTCAACAGTCTGAAGGGACTTATTACATAATAGCATTATACAGTATTTAGTAATAGAAAATATATGGCTCTCTGATAAAATTTGATTAACCTTCTGTCAAATAATCAAACATATTGCATTATTCAAGTTTTGTATGGTTGACTAATTTAACGGCCCTGTTCATTCTGTCCCTGCGTAGAGTGTCAATATGGCAGACATGGACGCTGAGACCACCACCCACACCGAGCCCATGGTGGACGAAGAGGAGCCTCTTTTCAGCAACCTGGACATTTTCCTCTTCTCCCTGATTATTGGCCTTGTCATTTATTGGTTCATGTCCCGCAAGAAGCCTGAGCCCATCCCCGAATTTAAGAAGCTCGACACACCGTGAGTGTCCATAACAGTATACCTTATTTAATTTTATAAATATTTGAGTATTACTAGATTACAAATCAGACCTGACAACATATTTACATGAGTAGTCACCTGTGAGTGTGTGTGAGTGTGTGTGTACACTGGGTTATAGGTTTGTTTGCAGACCAAGAATGTTTTTTCATTTGCTTTAAAGTGAAATCTGTTGCCTAATTGTGTATTTGTTATTAAGTCTTAAAGGTACAAATTTCTGTATGCTGATCTGGAGTTGCACATGTTTCTCTGCATTGGAAGGAATATTTTCATAGATCACTGAAGAGAGTAGGCGGTGTGGTAATAGGCATATTTTTCAATTTTCGTCATTGGACATGGCTTATAGTTCAGCAGAGATGAATGGTGAATAGGTTTGAGTTTTGACAGCGATTTGCCTGTGCCATATTATATCAAGCAAAAAAAAATATCATTAACTTAGACTGAAACAAGGTGTCACTATATGGTCCCTGATGCAAGTGTGTGAGAGTGCACAACTTACGGCTTGTAAATGTTCCACTAGGAGTGACCTTTGTTTTCGCTCCCCATGTCCAGTGCTTTTGCACAGTCTCCCTCCTCTCTCTCCCCGTCTGTAAGCCTCTGTTATCTGTCATGAATTGTCAGGCGAATAATTGCAACTAACAATTAAGTTTTCTTTTTTGATTCATTATATGCCACACAGAGGTCAGGTTGTATTTGGCTTTGCAACAAAACCTACATCCAACTTATTTTATTTTATTTTATTTTTTGGGCCAAGGTGCAGTCTGAACAGATGAGTTCTCAGTCTGTGACAGAGGACGTGTAGAGTTTCTGTTGTCCTGATGTCAAAGGGGAGTTCACCATTGTGGAGTCAGCATAGCAAACAGTCTTGACTTTTCAGAGTGGTAGCTGGGGCCCCTTCATATTGAGGGAGTAGTGAGCCGATTGGCAGTAGCAGAGCGTAGTGAACAGGCGGGGCTGTGAGGTTTAACCATGTCCTGGCTGTAGGATGAACCATTCCCAGCATGATGGTTGTTATGTCCTCAGGGTTTCAGACTGGGGAAAAGACAAGATCAGTTGAGTGTCATCTGCGTAGCTGTGGTAGGAAAAGTCATGTGAGTAAATTACACTGCAACTTGGTGGAAAGAGAATTATGTAATTTGAAAAGCTGGATGGAAGAGCAGCTCAAACATAAATTTCCCCCAAAGCTGTGATAGGCACTAATGCACCTGTAGGAGAGACTCCCTGCTATAAATCAGGAGACTCTTTATCGGTACCTCTCCGTCATTATCTTGCTGGGATTACAACAAACTCACAGGAGCTGAAACAGAAGAAGCTGCCCAAAAACAGTCAGTATGTTGCCATTTAATTGGTCTACTGTACTTGTCCCAGTATACAAGCACAGGGGGAGAATCGATTTATTTAGGGATTTATTGATTTATTGACAGCAACTAGCTGAAAGGTGGAGGTATGCCCTCTTTCAGCTAGTTGCTATATACCCATATTATTTATACAGTCTATGATATGGACCACATCACAATCACAATTGTTTATTTACAATAACTTCAGGGTAAAAGCTGCCGTATCATGTACATATAATCAAACAGTGCTGAGCAAACTCTGCCTTCATTGATAAGTTTTTAGCCACCTAAAAAAAATCTGTCAGTTTAGTATATGCTTTGTTTACAGTATTTTTACTTCTTTACCTTGCCGTAAGAAAGCCCTTACCTTTGGAGATTTTAAGCTGTTATACAAAAAACTGAACCCGTTTTGCAGCATCCCTTCCCCCTCATAAGTAACAGTCCCCATCCCAGCCAATGAGGGAGACCCATGTGGTTACTTGGAGCACGTCTTAAAGTCTGACTGAAGTGTCTACATAGTGGAGGGAAGCGCCTTTCAGCTGCATCATCTTGGTGTGTTTGACTTTGAGAAATTGGATTTAGTCTGATTTCAGTCGGACTCACGTTTTTTATGTAATGTAGAAGTCCAGTTTTAGTCAGACTAACACAGTAATTTGACTTTCTCTAACATCATGTAGGTGAGGTCCAGACAGCCAATCTGTCTTTCTATGTTTTTTTTTTGTCTGACCAGGTGATTAAAACGACTAAAAACACAGAATAAAGCAGTTTCGCATCACAAATCAGTGTTGCACTGATGCCGTTTGGCATCTCAGAAACAGGCTGCTTTGCCACAACATGCTCATCAGTCTTCTGATAAGTTAATGTGTGGTCACCTTTTTCTGATCCAGACATTCAGGAGGCTTTTCTAGGAAACTCAGTTATCTGCAGAGGTCTTTTCCTCTACAAAACAAATGCACCAAGTGATTCAAACCACTAAATAAAGCACTTTCACTTTAAAAATCAGTGTACAGTATCCAAAGTGAAAAACATAAACGGCCCCTTTTTTAGTCAGTGTTTGGTTTGTCTATTCTGGGCTACTGTAGAAACTGCAGTGGGACATGGCGATCTCCACAAAGAGGGACACATTTCCTATGTAGATATAAATGAGTAACGCTAAGTCAGACTCAAAGGGAAAAACACAACAGTTCTTATTTTCAGGTGATTATACACTAGAATATCCGTACTTAATATATTAATGTTATCCTTAATGACTGCAGTCAGCTCAAATAATTACAATCTATTCATCACTTATCAATGGAGCGGTGGAGGCTTGGCTCAATTTCAGTGGACTCCTCTTCTACTGGCCACTTTTTAGGTTCCTCCCCACCCACACCACACTTTCTTTGGAGACCAGGGTAAAGCCTCGGGCCAGCAGCAGCCTCACTCGCTGTGTGGCTGAGGTCTTGCGTGGTTGTTTGAATAGAGACAGTGTTGGAGGGCCGAGTGGGGGAGATCCTGACCATTTGTGTGAAAACAGAAGGTTGGCTTGAAGGGGGGAAAGACCCCTGTAGAGCACGTTTTGCTTTGGGAAGAGTGTGCATCTGTGGAGGGCGGGGAATACAGGAAGGGAGCACAGAGCTGCTGGACTCCCCTCCCCTTAAAGGGAGCAGTGATTACCTAACTGTTATGAAGGGGGGCGTAGTCTTCCATGTCTTTCCTGTGCTTTTGTTTTTGGCCCTGAACCCATTTTCAAAGTTCCCTGGAGAGCAAGCGAGGTGTGCGAGCCAAGCTGCTTTTGTGAGTCCACTCCAAAGGTGGAAAGTTGAGGCAAAAGACAAGCAACCCTTTCTTTGCCCTGAGTTACTTTTTTTCATTCTTCTTTCCCCACTCCCATGTTTTTCTTTGTGTGTGTGTGTGTGTGTGTGTGTGTGTGTGTGTGTGTGTGTGTGTGTGTGTGTGTGTGTGTGTGGGCTGAGCTGCTCTGCCATTGGAGAAAGGCCATGTCACAAATGGAATCCTTTTATGATAAATGAGGTTGCTATAGCAATGACATTCCCCTCTCTCCTCCAGTGAGATGGGGGCGGGGGATACTTTAGAAGAAGAAAAAAAAAAAAAACTACCATTCACAGCTCTTTCCCCCCTCCTTCAGCAGTCTGCCGAGGAGTTGCTCTGATAACCAGCCAAACGCTCAGAATGGATCTTGTAGACTTTTTCGTTCCCAACACCTTTCAGACCGGAGAGGAAAAGGGGCGGGGATGAGGAGGAAGGCATTTTCAGCCCGAGAGTGTTTCAGTGTGTGTTTGTGTGAGTCAAAAGTGTGGGTCTGCAGCTCGACTACATTTTATGGGAAAGTCAGTTTCCCACCATTGTGTTCTCAGCGGTTGCCAGACACTGACAGGGCTTGTAGTCTGTGTATGTGTGTGTGTGGAGCTCTGTGTGTGTGGGGAACAGACGCTGCTGGTTTCAGAGAGCAGCACAGGAAGAGGCAGAGTTCAGATCGTGTTGGAGACTCAAAGGTGAAGGCAGGCAGCTCTTCCAAACCCGCGAGTGTCCAGCTGCCTTTCTGGACTGGTCTTATTTTTCCATCCTGTGGTTGTGGAGTGTTGACGTCCAGCTTTTGATTTCGAGCGTGGTGATTCCCGGTGTGGCCTAGCCAGTGGTGCTAGTGGCAGTGGGGAGCTACAGGGCTGCATGCCATGGGCTGTGTCTTCTCCCTGCCAGAGGACAGGAGAGATGCTGCTGAGAGGTCAGTAAAGTGTTTGAAAAACTTCTCCGTCTAAAGCACAGTAAGAGGTGTTTTTTTAAAAAAAAAAAAAAATTACGATACTTGCTTGAAGTGGTCTTAAAAATTTGCCACCAGCTATTGTTTAATTTTAGTGTTTAGTTTAAATGACAGAGATCACATGTGGGCGTTGAAGTTTTTGAATGACGCCTGGTACAGGGTTCCCGCAGATCCTTAAAATGTCTCAAAAGGCATTGAAAAATTGATTTAAAGATAAGGCTGTAATTGGTATTAAGTTTGTCTTAAATCAGTCTTTTAAAAGACTTAAAAATGCTAAGACGTGGGAAGTAGGATTTTAGGAATCATTTTTTTCTGACATGCATTGTAAAATACCAAAAAAATTAGCTACTTTAAAACAAAAACAAATACCTCCAGCTTTAACGTCACTAAAAAAATGTTTTATTTTACAATAAATATTTGGGCAAATTTCTCTGTTACCCTGAGTAATTGTTTTAGGTTCATGTATTTTTTTTTGTAAAAAATGCTCTTAAATCTAATTCTGAGTGGCTTTAAAAAAAGTCTCAAATCTCACCTGCCTTAAGCAGTTGAAACCATGTGGTAAGTGATTTGTACAGTAACTTGTGGCTTGTTTCTAAAATTATCTCTACAGTAAGAGCAATCTGCTTGTTTCCAGCACACATTGGCGAGATAGTGGTTTCAAAAGCCATACAATGTTCCCAGTAGGTTATGTAAGAGATGGTCATGAAATCTGTTTGACTACAAACATAATTTGATTATTAGTTCCCCCCCCCCCCCAACACACACACACACACACACACACACACATGAAAAACGCGTCATTTTATTGTAGCATCATAAGATCGCCTCTGTGTTTGAGCGCAGCAGAGCAAGACTGAACTGACTCAGTGTGCTGGTTTGAAAAGCTTCCTGGATGGACGAATGAATGGAAAGTTAGACAGTAAATACAGATGATGAGCTCTAAACCATTTGCACCACACTGTAAATTGTTGAAACAATGACTAAATGCCAGCATGCATGAGTTTGTATTCATGTGGGAATTGAGCCACTGCAGGAAGGAAAAGGTGCTCAAGATTATGAGTCAATTTGTATGTTATGAAAACTGGCAGTTTTAGCAGATTACTGTAGTCTTGATTTAGGAATGCAAGCATTAAAAATGTAAGACTTTGCCCGCGTGTATTAATGTTGCCCAATTTCAGGCTGCAACTAGTATTTTCACTAATGATGCATCTTCAACTATGATTTGTTCCCTTTTTTATAGTTTTTGTCCTTATATTATTTGTTTCCTGTTTATTCCCTTTAAAACTTTGTACTCTAACCTATAAAATTCCTGATTGGGCAGTTATTAACGGTCATATTGATCCGTATCCACACAAAATGTTTCTCACAATATCATTACAGTTGTTTTTAGAGTTACACAATCAATTAAATAGATATCTTTTGCTGAATGATCATATTTTTAAACCTTTTATTGTATGATTTTCAATATAATAGAAACAGTAACAGCCGTAAATATCTTTATAAATAGAGAAAACAAGTCCTAGGACTTCAATTTAACCAGTTGAATAAAATATGTATACGCAGCGTTGCTGTTACACTGTCAGTCCATTACAATCCACTACCCAAATGTTTGAGTCTCATTCTTATTGGAGAACATCAACCTTTTGAAGTAAAATACTTTCATCAACTCTCTACACAGATCATATGACGGTGCGCAGCCTGATTTCCACATAGGTAGAATAAGTTTCCTTGCCCCAGCCATACCAAATGAAATGGCCTGAGCTTCATACCTGTTTTCCAAAGGTTTTGCGTTTAATTTTACACATGCCCCAGGCACTCTGCAGATAGATTAGATTCTGAACTGTTGTCATCTGGCTGTTTTCTAATGATGAACAGAAAATCCTCCCCGCTGAGTGACCGTGAGGCAAACAGTCTTCAGATCCTGCTAAACCTGTCGAGAATTTTTCAGCTTGGAGGCAAAGATTTTAGATTTTATTCATGAATTTACGCTTAGCTTCAGAGAGCAGTCCTTATTAACCACGGGGGCCCATTTTTATGGCATGTTGGGCATCAGTCCCACATGCCTGCGCCCTGCGCACCGCTGTTCTGTGGCTGGTTCTTAAGGTTGTAAATTGTTTGACTAAATGTATGTTAGAGGTCAAATATAGCAAATTAGTGTGTTGTCTTTATTTCTCTGAGCTTTATGGCTACAGCCTTGTTGCTTTTGGATATGGAAAATCGGAAAACATTCATCTGGCCTACTATTTCTGCTTGTTGCCTTTTCATTCCTTTTTCAGTGCAGGCAGGATTGCAGCTGTCCACTTGGAGCTTTGATGCTGAATGAAGCGGTGCTGCCTTTTATTCAGCTCGATAATAGATTTGCTTCCTTTTTTATAAACACCGTGTTTACGCAGGTTGTTTTGATCTTTTCCCATCCATTAATTACTTCCTGGAGTAATCTGAATCAATATTTTGAGTTACCATGGAGTGTAACCTGAAGTAATCACAGATCAAGCACTTAACACATTTTTATATTAAAACCTTTAATGCTTATGCTTAGTACGTGCGTTCGTACACACTGTTAATATGACTAATGCTCGTATGGCTGCTGAGTCACTGCTCTGTTAGGCTCAATGACCAAACAATTTCCCTGCATTGCCCAAGAACTGTTGCTACACATTTAATTGGATGCAGATTATTCAAATCCATAACTTGCAATTGTGAGATTTTTTTCTGACATTATTATATATAACATTATGGCAAATTAATGAATGATTTACAAAAATCAAAATTCCTGTTTAATAAAACATTAAACAATACATAAGATAAAACTCTTCTAGAGCAAAAAACACACTTCACCAGCAGTTATTTTTTTAGTTTTCAAAGGTTCTGTCTGCAACATTCAGAGCATTAATTAAGCAGCAAACCACAATTTGCTTTATGAAGACATAGTCGAGTAATGCTGTCCTGACCAGAATATTAAGTAAAGCTACATCTGTGTGTGTGATCCGAGGTTGTTTTAATAGACAGTCCAGCCGCTCTTGCATGTTAGTGCATGTGTGTATCCCAGAGGCTAGCTTGTTGCCGCCATGTTGCACTGCGCTCATATAGCAGCTACCGCGGGACTCGAGACACTGTCGTTTTGGAAGCATAGCGCTCACCCTTTGGTTAACACTGTTGGCTCTGTCAGCACTGTTGCCGTTGTCTAGCACTGTTAGCTGCTAGCTGTCTGCTGAGCCAACTCTATGATGGGAACTGTGTGCAGACAGTTCTTATGATCTGAATTTCTAATAGATCCCCTTTAATGAAAGAACATGTGGAGTCATTAACTTGCCCAACACACAATTTACAGTTCTGGTCGTATTACCGTGACAATGCAATTTCCCTAAAAGCCAGCAAAATTTAAGTTGAAAAACCAGTTTTACTCTGTTTGTGAGTCTTCTACCTTGCAGATGGGCTTGTTTTAGCTCGTGTTACTCTGTCTGTAATAGTATTACCTGCTCCTGTCTCATCATGAGTCATTACTCTCTCACCTTTTAAGCTAAAATTTAAGCTAAATCAGTTGTGGAGTAAAGCATCTTTTTGTTGATCTTCCTATCCTCATTCTGAATTAAGTGTTTAAGTGTTCCATTTCTGTTGTGTGGTTTGAAATGTAATCTGTGATCTAGATATTAACAAAAGGATCACAAAATAGGTGTATATTTCCAATGAAGATGTATGACATAAATTAAACTCAGATTTATACACGCTTGACATTTAATAAGGTGTTTAAGTTATAAAGAGTGCTTCCAGGTTTTCTCTTTGTATGTATTTAGTCTTAAATTACTTAATAATGAGTCAAACCTGTTTTTTTTCCAGAGCACCCACCACAAGAGAGACCAGTTTCATTGAGAAAATGAAGAAAACAGTGAGTGATGTTATTTAATCCTTCCTGTCACTTCTGCTTTAGTTGTGTTCTGTGTCAACTGTCTCAGGTTTCCGACACAGATATATTCACCAGGAGCAGGTTCGTTGCTGTTGTTCCAGCACATTACTCAGGGTTTTTAAAAGAAGACTGCAGATGTACAACATTAAACAGGGCTCTTCACCAGGTGGTGATTGACCTTGAAGTTGTTTTCTCTAGTAAAAACCTGTTTACGGCTGTGCAAGGCAAAGCACTCCAGTTGAATTGTCATGTTTTAGTAAGTTAAGTTGTCCTTCTCTTTGGGGTTCGGTGGATAAAGTTAATGATGGCTGTAATGGTCTTTCTGCTAATATGATTACACCGTTTGCAGCTGTAGATTTAGAAACACTGCTTTGACTTTGATGGTCCTCTGTTTTCCAGGCAGCCTTGAGAAAAGCCTTTTGGTCTGGAATCATGTGGTTTTGCAGCAAATAGTTCAGATACCATGATGGTGGCAGAAAAGAACTTTTGTCCTCAGTGCCATTTAATTTTGTCTCTGTTTTTCTTAGTTATGAATCATCATAGCAACACTGTAGGCAAGGATAAAGTATGTCATGATTCTCACAAATACATGTACAGATGTAGCTGTTTGTTTATGGAAAGACAAGCTGTACGTTGAAGAAATGTTTGGTTGTTTTTTTTTTTTTTGTCTTTTTGCTTTTAAGTGAATTTCAGCTTATTTATTTATTTATTTGTTTATTTTTGTTTTATGCAGTTTTGTTTTTTATCATCTCCCTGCAGTGATGCACTAGTCAGTAATGCCAAATTTCAGGATTTGAGAGAAAATACATCCTGAAAATATTTTATGTAAATTACAAAAGATCTACTGCAGCTGTAGTACTTGTCTGTGTTTGATAAAGCAGCCTCTCAGACATGAGAGATGGGTCAGTTTTTTATTATAGTTGTCAAAGACAGCTTTTACATGCCCCAAGTCAATGCTTCTCTGCCAAAATTTTAACCAGGGCAAGAACATCATTGTGTTCTACGGCTCCCAGACGGGCACAGCAGAGGAATTTGCTAACAGACTGTCCAAAGACGCTCAGCGCTACGGCATGAAAGGAATGGCTGCTGATCCGGAGGAGTACGAAATGGTAATCTGCATCATTGGAACAACACACAAACCACATAATTAAAATTAACACAAACACTCCTCATTCTTTTGGATATTTCTTATTACAGCTGACAGTTTACATTATTACATTTATGACAGTGGAAAAAGTATCACTGCAGTGCTGAAGACTGAAGAAGTAACTCAGTTAACATCTCAGTGGTTATAATCTGATTCTGCTGCATTGTTCAGACATGAGACCTTTTATTATGATAGTTTACATATCCCCTAGCAGATTGTAAACGAGCCAGTTTATAACAAGTGCCAGAGGTATATCATCTTGTATAATTATATGTTCACTGTGTTGAAATAAACCTGCCCTGTCATGTGAGTCCATCAACACAAAGACAGCACACGTTCAATTCATAATGTGTGCGCTATTTCAGGAACAGCAATACAAAGTGCACAATAATGTGACCTCAGGCTTTATCTAAGGATGTGTTGCAACACTGCTTTGAGAACCAGTATTGACATACAGTATATAATAAACCTAAATTTTTTTTTTATTCATGTTTCATAACTGACATGTAGTATTGGATGAGATGTCATATCAGAAATACAATATTTTTACCAAATCCCTCAGTATTGATATTACGATGATAATATAGTATTGGTCTTTTCACAAGATATTTACAGATAAATAAATCTGATAAATAATCAACAGTATTGCTCATACATTGACTAAGTGTGTAAAGGCAAATAATAGAACAACTACAAAAGTCCAATGAGTTCAGAAAATTACATCACTTTACTGTAATGCAGCCTTTAAAACCAGAAAAATCAAACATTTAAGATATGATATCCAAAACCTAATACGATATTGAGTCTCATCCTGGTATTGATATAATATAGATATATTGCCCAGCTCTGCTTGCATTTTGATAATTGGGAAACTCTTAAGACAGCCAGACTGATTTTAAAGACAGCTTCCTTAATTATTACTCATTTCAGTGCTCACTGTCTCTGATCGTGATGTCTCATGTTCCAGGGGGAGCTTTCCCGGCTGTCTGAGATTGAAAACTCCCTCGCCATTTTTTGTATGGCCACGTATGGTGAAGGAGACCCAACAGATAACGCCCAGGACTTCTATGATTGGCTGCAGGAAAATGATGATGAAGACCTCTCTGGACTAAACTACACTGTGAGTCTTCATGCTCAAATTTTCTGTGCATAAGTCTTTCTCATTGTAAGTGTACAAGAACGCTGAGAATTGTCTAAATTGTTATAAAATGTTAGTGCATTGTGTTGGTGTTGGTAGTGCATAAACATGTTCTCCATTTAATGAGTACAAAAAAATCAATACATGGCATCTGTGTATCGATAAAATATGGCATGCAAGATATCGTGATGCTTTGCCGTAAGTTTTTTCCCGTCCCCTAATGCTAATGTTGTTTTAAATTCACAGTTATTCTATCAGCTATTTTTCCAGTAAATTGTTTTATTGATACATGAAAAAACAGAGAAAATTGCCACAGTATCATAGAGCTCAGTGTGGTGACATCAAACCCAAACCTGATTTTAAGAACCAAAAAAAAGACTAATTCTCACCTTTAGAAGCCAATAAACATTTGGCATTAGAAATGACCTCAACTAATAACATTAAATCAAAAATAGTTGCTGATTAACTGTCTGATGATGACTAATGGGCTCATTGTTGAAGCTGTGGTTTCACCAGGTATTTAAGTTAATGTGAGCTTAATTGACAGACTTAATGTTTTAATATTTGATGAAAAAACATTCAGTTTTTCAAAAAATACCAAAGGTTTCCCTTTGTCATAGGCTGGATTTATGTTACTCCTGTAATGAACTCAAAGCATATGAGTCACATACATGTAAATTCACATTGTTTTCACTTTGCCGCTTCACAAACTTTTTTATTTCACAAGCCACGCTATGTCAGTTTGCCTTGTCAGTCTGTGTTGCTGACGTACAGCACACAGGCTTCACTAGCATGAGCTGCGTCAGGCTTTGTGTGCATCATGAAAGACAGTGCTTTGTGTGGTGTGTTGTGTTGTCTGTTTTGTCTGTGCTTGCTGGTCATTGTGTCATTGTTAGGGTGCAGAGTCCCTAAACTCATTTGTGTGAAGAACTTGACTGTGGGAAATCGAGTTCAGTTCTTCGGAGCAGTTTGTTCTTCCTCCTCTGTTTCATCTGTTGTCTCTGGTCTGCATCAGAGCGACTGCACACATCACAGTCACAGAGCGATGGCCCAGGGTTTATCATTCAATAAGACTTGTACGGCTGTATCGAATAGTTTTTAACTTTAATTATAACAGAAATTTAAATTCTTAGTCAACATTTGAATACTGTGCAGCTTTTTTTTTGCATGTCTGTACATTCAGTTTAAAAACAGTACAGTATTTGGCTACACTCATAATAGCGTTATACTTTTTGTAGAATCGAGTGGTGGCTGCATAGGATTGTTCCTGACTTCAAACATGTCTAATAACTCCAGAGCACTGTAAAGTTAAAAAGTAAAAAAAAGAAAAAGACAAAAATATAAATGTATTTCTTTCCAAAGTTCACAGCATCTTTTAATCTAAGGAAATATTCTGCTTTAGTCCATACATGTTGGCATTGAGCCTTTTAAAAAAAACTGTATGCTCTCCTGTTTGCTGCACACAAATGGAGACACACAGCTGGATTAACGGAGTGGTCTAGCAGCCGTATACATTTAATTATTAAGGAAAGATGATTTAATAAAAAAGACTAAGTTGTTTAATCCAATGATTCACTTTCTTGAAATTGAGGACTTTGTCTGAAGATTCTTAGCCTTATTGTTTCATTTTGTTCACACTTAAAGTGAAAAGCAGCAGAACATTTGCATTGGTTAATTGTTAACTGTTAACTTTAAGTTCACCGAGTACTTTTATTCCCATTTGAAAGTCTTGTTTGTTTAAAATTTTAGCCAAAGTCACATACTGATCTGTTCTGTCTCCAGGTATTTGCTTTGGGCAACAAGACATATGAACACTACAATGCAATGGGAAAATACGTTGACAAAAGGCTGGAAGAACTTGGTGCCAAGCGCATCTTTGACCTTGGCTTAGGAGATGATGACGGAAAGTAAGTGACCTGTTAATCTTCTGAGCCGAAAAAAGAAATGATGAATCAAGTTTAGAGGTGTTCAGTGCAGCACAATAACAGACAGTGTGGACCACAATCAGCCGAACCAACACGTCCACCTCTTTTGTACACAAGAATTCTTGAAATGTACTGAAACATTCATGCCTCGAGGATTTTAACACCGTGTGAAACCACTCTCACCTGATCAACTTGTCATAATGTGTTATTTCATATTTCTACTTTTACCTTAGTAAACATTTTGACCTTAAAATATAACACATATAAGACACATATCAGGGGATATAATAATACAAAAAAAAAAAAAAAATCAGCGTGTTGGGACCAGTAGCAGGTCTATACTTGTTATTTTCAAAAGACAGTACATCATCTTTGAGTATTCAAAGGTTGGGACACATGTTTGTCATTTACCACCAGAAAAATCCAAAATCAGGTGCTGGGTGCTTCTCTTGTGCCAATTTTTAAGGGCCAGTGACAGGTTGTTCTTGATTTGGCTGAGCAACCTTAACCATCACCGTATAATTGCCTGAAAGTGCGGAGCTGAAACCTCTATCAGACATTGTGTTCTTTAAGTGTGTGTTAGGCCTAAAATATTATCTGTGGGACGGATGAAAGGCTCTCAGAAGACTGACACTAAACTGATCAACTTCTCCTACATCAACTATCATAATCATAATCATAGTTATCATAGAGTGATAGTTACGGGGGAAAAAAGGATATCTGGTGGCTGTGGTTGGTTGCTCCTCGTAACATGACATTTGGTGAACCTTTCTGCCCCAAAAGTTGAATTTTGTTTATCTCAGGCTGTTGTGCCCTTAAAAAAAATCTTAAGAAAACTAATTGGGTATTTTTTAGCCTTTTGCACCAGCAACAGCTGTGGCCAGAGTCGTTGTGTTTTCGACTGTCTGTCCATCCATCCTAAAATTCTTCCCTCCCATTCTTGTAAACATGATATCTGAGGATGCCTTGAGGGAATTTCTTCAAATTTGGCACAAATGTCCTCTTGGACTCCAGAATAAACAGTTAAGATTTTGATGGTCAGAAAGGTCAGGTCACTATGACCTCACAAAACATGTTTTTTGCCATAACTCAAGAATTCATACACCAGTTATAAGAAAATGTCACACAAATATCTAATAGGATAAAATGATTAGGTGTCAACTTCACCATGACATAATAATGTTACGCAAAAACAGGTTTCTGGCCATAATTCAGTGTCATAAGTATAGAGGGGGGAGACGTTTGGTCAGACACTGAATTGCTGACTATAATCTTGGGTGTCTCCCTTGACATTGTGCTGATTGATCTTCTGTGCTGTTGGGTTGAAGATGTGTGTGCAGCATTTACATTTTGATATATGTATATCTGCTTAATACCTTTTTATTGAAATTCCCTCCAAATCTGAACTATATATTATATGAGTCTAGACAGACATGGATGTAAACTTTAACTTGACTGGATGGCGGAAGCATATAACTGTGTCTTAGTCATTGTAATTTTCAATTATCTTTTGTGAAATGAACGTGGTTATCATGATAAATATACAGTCTAAACAGTGGAACAGTTGTTAATTAAAATATTGTTCTCCGCTGACTGGCCTTGTTTTGTCTTTCAGTCTGGAAGAGGACTTCGTTTCATGGAGAGAGCAGTTCTGGCCGGCTGTCTGTGAGCACTTTGGAGTGGAAGCCTTAGGAGATGAATCGAGGTTAATCCACAAATAATAAATCATTTCACACACATATATATATATTTCTATATATATACGTATATTTCACTTTTTGTCTTCTTTTCAGTAATATTAGCCGGCCATATTTAAAGTTTGGCTGCGGTTCCTTAAATAGATTTTCTACATGGACCTTTAGCTGAGGGAGGTTTTTAAAAAAAAATAACCACAGACTGAAGTTATATGGTTTTCACCACACAGTGATTAGCAAATGTGACTAATCGTTCACATCGGCGTCACATGCACTAGTTCTAAAATAATACTCCAGTATTATATACAGTATAAGTATTTTTGTAATGTCCATGACTTGTTATATTATGATAAATCAGGACATATCTGATTTCTGATCGACCCCACACACCTGTTGGTGAAATGAACAAAGAATATTTTTTGAGTGTTTTTAGACCTAAGTGGGTATGCATCATCCTAAAAAACAATAACAAGTGTGTCAAATTTATGGCAGTTTTTATTTTATTTCATCAAGAATATAACTTATTTTACTTTGTATGTATGAAGTGTTTTAGGAGGCTAACTTGAAGTTATTTTACATTACAGCATACGGCAGTACGAGCTTAAGGAGCACTCTGACATCAACATGAACAAAGTCTACACAGGAGAGATTGGGCGCCTGAAGAGTTTCGAGGCCCAAAAGCCGTGAGTACTGTAGCAAAGACGCAGATCACAGCCAAAACTCATTCATTATTAAAGTCCTGTCTGCTCATTCATTGCTCACATTTCACCCACATCTAAAACCAACACCAAGTTCACCAACGGTCACTTTCAAGAAATGAAGCTTTCTGCCCCCTAGTGGACATTAGAAGCACATTTCTAAAGCCTTTTTTAATCAAACATTAATAATTAATTTCCTCATAGAGTGAGAAATCTTTGTTGGAACGACATTTTACTTGTCTTTTCTGATTATGTTCAACCCTTTGTAATTACATTTTTACATGTGTTGCTCTTTTATTTACAGGCCCTTTGATTCAAAAAACCCTTTCCTTGCACCAGTCACTGTCAATCGCAAACTTAACAAAGCTGGTGATAGACATATTATGCACCTGGAACTGGACATAACAGGCTCCAAGATCAGGTGAGACTGGTTGGATATATCCGTTGTTAATTGGTGGATAATGCTTTTTCATTCACTAAATGAACTCTTAATTCATATTCTGTTTTAAGGCTTTGTGAATACAGTTCAAAGTCTGAATTTGTCGTCTCCTCTGATTTCAGATATGAGTCAGGAGACCACGTTGCTGTTTTCCCAACAAATGACACTGCGTTGGTGAACAAACTGGGACAAATCCTTGGAGTGGACCTTGATGTGGTTATCTCTCTAAACAACCTTGATGGTATGGCATTGAAAGCCAGACGCACATTGACTTAACTAGCTCGTCCCTGAAACCTTCTCACGAAAACCTCCCCCGATATCTGCACGCAACATCTGCAGATGAGTGGTAGATTGTTATATTACTGCAATTTCATGTTATTGCTGTAATAGTGTTGACTTTTGTTACGAATTAAACATGCTTCTTGTTATCACAAAGGTCACCATGTACTTTGTAGTGGCACAAGAGATAATTAAGGCAGCTCAGTGTTAATTAACATTACTGAAAATGACAAAATGCTTAATGGGATAGTTCAGGTTTTTTAAAGTAGTTATATAAGGTATTTGTACTACTTACAGTAGAGCGCAGATGGCACACTCCCAGTTTGGAGAAGCAGGCAGGAGTGAACAGTGTACAAATGGCGACGGAGGCAGCAGCAAAATGTATTTTAGCCACTTAAAAAAAGCTTTCCTACAAATAAGAATTCAATTTAAGTCGACACTATGTAAAGAATATTTTTACCACTTAACATTACTGCCAGACACCATGATCCTTTGCTCAAATATTTTCTCTGCTGCAAAACTTCTGTATTCCTTTGCATAGCTCTCTGTCAGCCCGTAAAGTTTTTCTTCTGTATAGTCGAGTTCATAAAGTTATCCTCTTGTCTCCACAGCGGTCAGAATTTTGTTGTCGCTGTCATAATCACTCTTTTTAAAATATTTTTCTTATATCTGTCATTTTCTCTGTAAACCACTGAAAGTCTGACTTAGTGATCTGTTGTGTAACACAGTGACAGTTTTGCGTATGTGTAGGAGTACTGAAGTTTTATAGTTGAGAAAATGTAGTGCCAAAGGACAGAGGCTGTCCTAGTGCAAGGTAAATTGGTAACATCATCCTCAGTATAGCGCACACTTAAAATGATGTGGATTTTTTGAAAGGTGGAACTTGTTTTTGGTGGCTAAAATATGTTTTGCTGCTGCCCCCATCCACAACAGTACATTGCTTAGCTTCTGTGTCGGTAAACCTCCAGTTTGGAGAGGCAGGCCGCCGTGTACTGTGGGTAATACACTGACTGTGGATAAGTTTCTCAAACAGCCCCACATCAAAAAAGCCAAACTATCTCTTTAATAATGTAACTTCTGCACATATACGTGTATTATATGACCTTCAATCAAATAGGAAATTAATCAAAGCACGCTTCAGTTCAGGTGACTGGAAGATCTACAAAAAAGAATAATTAATGATGACCTGTAATTTTGGTGATATACTTATGTGTTTTGCCCTTTATACGCATTTTTAAGTTTTTATTTAACATGTTTTTTGGGGGGGTTTTAAGGTTTTTGGGGGGCTTTTTTGGCCTCTTATTTAACATGTTTAATTCAGCTGACCATGCCATAAATGTAGACAGTTCTAGATACCAAAAAAAATTATTTATTTATTTATTTTTCAGAGGAGTCCAACAAGAAGCATCCTTTCCCCTGCCCCACCACCTACCTATGGGATAGTTCAGGTTTTTTAAAGTAGTTATATAAGGTATTTGTACTACTTACAGTAGAGCGCAGATGGCACACTCCCAGTTTGGAGAAGCAGGCAGGAGTGAACAGTGTACAAATGGCGACGGAGGCAGCAGCAAAATGTATTTTAGCCACTTAAAAAAAGCTTTCCTACAAATAAGAATTCAATTTAAGTCGACACTATGTAAAGAATATTTTTACCACTTAACATTACTGCCAGACACCATGATCCTTTGCTCAAATATTTTCTCTGCTGCAAAACTTCTGTATTCCTTTGCATAGCTCTCTGTCAGCCCGTAAAGTTTTTCTTCTGTATAGTCGAGTTCATAAAGTTATCCTCTTGTCTCCACAGCGGTCAGAATTTTGTTGTCGCTGTCATAATCACTCTTTTTAAAATATTTTTCTTATATCTGTCATTTTCTCTGTAAACCACTGAAAGTCTGACTTAGTGATCTGTTGTGTAACACAGTGACAGTTTTGCGTATGTGTAGGAGTACTGAAGTTTTATAGTTGAGAAAATGTAGTGCCAAAGGACAGAGGCTGTCCTAGTGCAAGGTAAATTGGTAACATCATCCTCAGTATAGCGCACACTTAAAATGATGTGGATTTTTTGAAAGGTGGAACTTGTTTTTGGTGGCTAAAATATGTTTTGCTGCTGCCCCCATCCACAACAGTACATTGCTTAGCTTCTGTGTCGGTAAACCTCCAGTTTGGAGAGGCAGGCCGCCGTGTACTGTGGGTAATACACTGACTGTGGATAAGTTTCTCAAACAGCCCCACATCAAAAAAGCCAAACTATCTCTTTAATAATGTAACTTCTGCACATATACGTGTATTATATGACCTTCAATCAAATAGGAAATTAATCAAAGCACGCTTCAGTTCAGGTGACTGGAAGATCTACAAAAAAGAATAATTAATGATGACCTGTAATTTTGGTGATATACTTATGTGTTTTGCCCTTTATACGCATTTTTAAGTTTTTATTTAACATGTTTTTTGGGGGGGTTTTAAGGTTTTTGGGGGGCTTTTTTGGCCTCTTATTTAACATGTTTAATTCAGCTGACCATGCCATAAATGTAGACAGTTCTAGATACCAAAAAAAAATTATTTATTTATTTATTTTTCAGAGGAGTCCAACAAGAAGCATCCTTTCCCCTGCCCCACCACCTACCGCACAGCGCTCACTCACTACCTGGACATCACACACCCTCCTCGCACCAATGTCCTCTATGAGCTGGCACAGTACGCCTCTGAACCCAAAGACCAGGACAATATGCGCAAGATGGCCTCTTCTTCACCTGAGGGCAAGGTCAGTGCCAGGTGGACATTAGTGTTAGTCTAGATTAAGTTTAACCTGGAATTGAGAGTCAGCATAAAAGAAAACACACAGAGATGTAACTGCAGCTGTGTTTCTATAAAATTAACTCTTTTCTAAATCCATCTACACCTCTTATACTTCATGTTATTGTCTTTTTGCTGCTGCCTCTCTACAGGCACTTTACCAGAATTGGGTGTTGGATGCGAGTAGAAACATCCTCGCCATCCTGGAGGATATGCCCTCTTTAAAGCCTCCCATAGACCACCTGTGTGAGCTGCTGCCTCGTCTCCAGGCTCGCTATTATTCCATCGCTTCCTCCTCAAAGGTAACTTCCTCCAGACTTAATTTTCACAAATAGTGTTTGATATGAGTATAAGCAGCAAATATGCATAGAAATGGTGGTGACATCTATACACCGTAATAAAGAAGTGGAAGTGGACGCTTTGACGTCACCCATAGCTATTGTGGGCCACTGCTTTGAAGTCTCAGATTTTTAGGATACACATATTTAACGCCTCTAAATTGAGCCTTAATTTACAAAATGAATGTCATGCTGTAATGCAGAAAACTTGAAGCTAGCGGCTGAGACTGTAAACTCATCAGGGAAATGTTTACTGAGGTAATAAATCAAGCAAGGGCCCTTTTTTTCAGAGTCGCCCCCTACAGGCTATTATAAAGAATGCAGGTTTAAGGTACTTCTGCATTGGCTTCACTTTTCAGACCTCAGAGGCGACATCCTCTCCTTTATGGTCAGATCTGAGAGTTAAAACTCTCCTGTTTTCTGTAGGTTCACCCCAACAGCATCCACATCTGTGCAGTAGTGGTGGAGTACGAAACCCCTACTGGCCGCATCAATAAGGGAGTGGCCACCAACTGGCTGAAGAACAAACTGGTCACTGATAACGGCCACAAGTCCACGGTTCCCATGTACATCCGCAAATCTCAGTTCCGCCTGCCCTTCAAAGCCACCAACCCAGTGATCATGATCGGCCCTGGGACAGGAATCGCTCCCTTCATGGGCTTCATTCAAGAGAGGGGCTGGCTCAAAGTGCAAGGTATTTATAGAAACTCTGTGTGTGTGTGTGTGTGTGTGTGTGTGTGTGTGTGTGTGTGTGTGTGTGTGTGTGTGTGTGTGTGTGTGTGTGTGTTGATGTTGTTATTGTTTTTCTGACCTTTTTAAAACCTTATGTCTCTACTATGATAGAATGAAGAGGGAAAAGACCTCCACATATGTTTGTTTCATTTCTGTCCTTGTGTATACTTCACTACCTCCAAAAAGCATAAAACAACAATTTAGGATTAGTCAGTGCTTTAATAATCTTAATTCAGTTGTTAGCTTTCTCAGTTACCTTAAACACAGATCACTAGTTAGTTACAGGAGAACCCGTCATGCTCATTTTCAGGATCCTACTTGTATTTTAAATTTCTACTAAAAGATGAGCCCTCATACTGTCTGTGCTGGAAAACCTGTAGTCACTGTCTGTAAAGGTGCTGTTTAGCTCTTAAATATAATTATTGTCTCTTGACATGTTATTTATAATATGACTCTATTTTTTAGTTAATGCATTTATTTTGTTGTCTTTGTTTCCCTGTGTTATGTTTGCTATGCTTTTATTTATTGTACAGCACTTTGGTCAACTGTTGTTGATTCTGTATGTGCTGTGTAAATTTGTTTGGATTAGACTGAAAAATAAGGAAAAGCAGAATATGTCCCCATTAAGTAAGAAATGTCAGTGTGTTCAAAGCATGAGAAATCCTTAAAGAGCCTGAAGGCATAATCAGCACGAAAAAACATCATTTTTTGTTTGTTTCTTTTTAGGAAAGGAGGTTGGAGAGACAGTGATGTATTTTGGCTGCAGATATAAGAACGAGGATTATATCTACCAGGAGGAGCTGGAGGAAGCAGAGACGAATGGAGTTGTAACGCAGCTTAATGTTGCCTTCTCCAGAGACCAGGAGCAGAAGGTACAGCTGTCTACCTGTGTGTGTGCGTGTGTCCCTAACAGCTGAAAAGATGACCTTTGTTATTTAAATATTTGAACACTGTTTTTGATCAAATAAAGATTAATAATTATAATATAATAATAATAATAAAACGCCTTTAAAAACAGAGTTTTTTGACAAATGAGACAGAAGCAAGAGTTTCTTGTAGAGGCGATATCACTACGAGAGCCAAACAATAATGCCGAACTAAAGTCAGACAAAATACAGAGATAGAAACAATTACAAAATAAAAATAAAAAAAACAATCTATACCAATAAGAGTAAATACAATTCAAAGAATATAAGCAGTAAACACGGAAATAATAGCAATAATAGTAGAATTAAACACGATCAATAGAGAATAAAAGTGTAATTAAAAGATAAACTAAAACAGATTAATTAAAATAGACATCACATAACAAATCTATAAAAATGGGTTTTAAAAAGTGATTTAAAATAAGTCACTGAGTCTGCACGCCTTATCGCCTCAGATAGGTTGTTCCAAAGCCGAGGGGCCCTGATGGCAAAAGCACGGTCACCTTTAGTCTTAAGCCTCGACTTTGGAGCGTCCAGAGGGGCCCCACCGGAGGATCTAAGGCTGCGAACTGGCTCAGCATTTCTGTTATGTAACTTGGAGCCAGACATAGACGAGTTTTAAAAGTGATCAGTAAAATCTTATAATCATTTCTGAAACAAGCAGGGAGCCAAAGGAGAGAAGCCGGGATTGGGGTGATGTGATGTCATCTGGTATTGAGGCGGCAGAGTGATTTTTGACTGATACCAGAGAGGAGGGAGTTACAGTAACCGAGTCTGGAGAAGACGAACGTATGAATGACTTTTTCCAGGTCTCAGTGTGAGAGTATTAATTTAATTCTGGAGATTTTTCTTGGACAACTTTTTTGATATATTGGTTGCTGATTAACTTGAGTCAAACAGTGAATTAGAGAACAAATGTAAAAAATATTGTATATTTATCTGCGTTTGTTGATAAACCCTTGATTGTTCATGTAGTTGGAACTTTTTGATCACATGATGCTCATATGAACAATGTTTTCTCTTCGCATTTTCAAAAATAAAGGTGTACGTGCAGCATCTCCTGAAGAAAAATAAGGAGGACATCTGGAGGCTGATACACACAGACAATGCTCATATCTACGTTTGCGGGTAAATAATACATTTCACCATCCAAAAGATTCACACTGAATGTCACATTTTCAAAATCATAAAATCCCAAATTTTATAGTTTATTTATTTATGTTATGAATGATTACTGATTTGTCTGTTATTGGTACACTTGGATTTTTGCTGGTAATTTATGACCATTTGGTGTGATGACGTTTTAAGTCCGACTTTTTCTTGCTTCTGACAAAATCAGTCATGTTTATTATCTATTCTTTTTATTTTGGCTTGTTCAAATTTTGAAGTTTAATGATGTGAACAATTTCAACAATGATACCTGCGCTCCCTTCAGCACCAAATGGAGCAGCAAATCATGAAGACAGTTAACATCAGGAGGCGTAAGGATGTGAAAAATTGTAGATTCTCTTGGTCTGTGAAAAAGGAGGAGAAACTGGTGGAGTTGTGGAGTGAACAAGAGTTCGTATTTATTTCAGGGTGCATGTGATCCACCAACCGGCATTTATTTTTAGTGAGAAATTTTAATTTTTGAAACAGTTCCCTTGTCATTACAGTCTCCTCCCACTAAAATCATGCAGCTAACCACTGGAGGCTGGTAGTGAGCTGCAGTGACAAAACCCGAATGTAAAGTCTGCACATTAATACAGTATATCCTCGTGGATTATATTGATGCTGAATCGACGAGAATACTCTTGACACTTGGAGCCTTTTTTATCTTGTGTTTCTAATGTTATGTGATTTTGCGGACACATAAGGAATTGTTAGAATATTCGATTTTTTAAAGGGAGTTTGGCGTAATATCTTTCACCAGGATCAGGATGAAATATAATCTGAAAAGAAATCGAGTTATAGTCTAGCAAATAGTGACCCTGCAAGATCTTTGCAAAATATTATTGTGCGTGACTTAAAAAGTCACAATGTCGGTATGTGAGAGTATTTCAGAATTCACTCATTTAAAAGTCTTCTTTAAGTCCTTTAGTGTTTATTGGGCATTGACTTATCTCTCTCCGGATTTAGGGATGCAAGAAACATGGCTAAGGACGTGCAGACGGCCCTTCATGAGATAGGAGAAGAACTGGGAGGCATGACGCGCACTCAGGCCACAGATTACATCAAGAAACTGATGACAAAGGGACGCTACTCACAAGACGTCTGGAGTTAAAGAGCCTTAGTCTCACTACTCAAGTAGTGTTTTTAAATTTTCTATTTTTGCGGTGTGTCTTGTTTATTCAGGACTGAATTTAAAAAACATTTAACCCTTGTTCATCACCCTGGTTCAAGAAAGCTACAGGTAGCAGAAGATCGTGAGGCAAGCACTACCTCAGCAGGTCGATAAACACATTCAGCAGGTTAAGTCTGTATTTCCTTTGTGTGCTATGTTATGTATCTGGACCACCAGTCTGTGTGTCTGCGGGGGTCTTCACTTTAAGCCGTGGTCTCAGAGCAAACAGCCCCGTACGGGTTCCAGAGACCATTCAGAGTCTCTGATAAAAATTAACGAATTTGTGTAATTGACTTGAATTTGCGTTCAGGGGTTGGGTGTCGGACCCCGCTGGCTTTAAATTCCTCTTTCTATCATGCAAATTCAGCAAAGAGTCATCTTCATTTTCAGATTTAAAGTGGAAACAGGCAATTTTTCCTCCCCCTGTAGCATTTCCAATAGGTATTACAGGTATTCTGATTTCCTCAGAGTCGAGCAGTGGGGCCTTTTTTCTCTTGCCGGGCAGAGTTTTTAACACTTGCTTTGATTGTTCCACTGTCCCCCATTTCCGCTCCTGGGAATAGTGACTGCAAAAAAACATCAATGACATCAATGCTGTTTGGTAGCCGGGGATGGCTACAGAGGAAAACAAAAGCTCTACCCTCTTCCTTTTTTTCAATTGTTTTAAAGATTATTTTTCTGGGCTTTTATGCCTTTAATTGGATAGAAAAGGTGAAGAGGGGAGCGAGAGAGAGAGAGGGGGGAGGCAACATGCAGCAAAGGGCTAAGGCTGGAATCAAACCCACGGCTGCTGCAGCGAGGACAAAGCCTCTGTACATGGGGCGTCTGCTCTATCCACCAAACCACCGGGCGCCCCACCCTCTTCCTTTTTTGGTTGCACAATGGTTGACATACTTCCTTTGTGCTTTGTGGCCTTTGTTTTCCCTGGAGATCGTACCTGGCAGCAGAGAGAACTGCGTAGTGAAACCAGACTTAAAGAGAACCACTCTAAACGCAGAGGGTGTCATTATTTAGTAGCTATTACATTGTGCAATCAACATTTACTCCATAATGATGACTTAAAGCCATAAAACTTTGTCTATTTCCACTTTTATCTTGATTAGATTCATTTTTATATGAATGAATCAACCGGAGCAGCTTTACAGACAGATGATGACTCGGACTGGGTCAGGGATTTGCTGTGCCCCACATCTGGATGCACATGACATAATTCCACTGTGAACTTTAACATTTGAATAAGAAATGGAGAAAGCTCCTTCATTTTGCCATAGTGAGATATTTGTAGCGTTCATCTAACTGATTAACGGACTGTGGACATAACATCACATCACTACAGATCATATATCGAAGTGAATCTAAGGAGCGTTGTGTGTTCCTGTTGCAGCGTGAGCACTCAGAAGTTTTAGACATGAAAGGGTGATGACTTCAGTTTTTCTCGGAGCTGATCATGTTGTATTTTTGAAAGTACTTACAATACATTCAATGTTTTAGAAAATGTGTAAAAAATTTTGTGAAGAAAATATTTGATGTAACAAAATAGGTACAATTACATTTACCTTTGTATTTTGACAAGGGATTTTGCCTCTTATGCAGATGTTGCTGTTCATTTTAATCAGTAACGGTAACCTTTTGAGAGGCACAAAAAGTGGTGCAAAGGGTAAGATCATTTATAGAAAAGAACATTAGATTAAATACATTTTATTTCCCATAAAAGCCTGCCTTCAAACATGACGAAAATGAATCTGTTGGTACCCTGTAAATTTTGTAAAATGTTAATTGAAATGTTGGCCTTCAAACCGCATCTGGCCTCCCGAATGGTGGTTTGTTTTATATGCATCTGACAGCAGAGGAGGATGAAGAGTTTGTCACATGGCAGTAACACTCAAACCAGACAGTCACCTCCATTTGATTATCTCTATTTTTTCTATTTTATTTTGTCCAATCATATATGCACCACTACATAGAGAAGATGCACAGACATATCAAAACATTTTGTCTCAGCATCTCTGTCAGTTTTCATCTCAGTATGTTTGTTAGAATATGGTGAGTTTGAGGAGTTAAAAGTGCAGCCTGTGCCTTTTTAATACTGCCTTATGTATTAAGTTAGCATTTAAACCCTGACGCTGTTTTTTCTTCCATGCTTATCTTGTGATAGCAAGTCACTTTACCCAGTACTGTCACTTTTTTTGTCATTCCAATTTGTGATGTAATTATTTGATTTTATCAAGGCATGCATTTTTTATGAATAAAATTTGAATAATTTGTCGGGTTTTACTTTTTGTGATAATACAAGGCTGAACTTTGTGAGGTTTATTTATGTACAGTGGCTTTAGTCAAAATTTAATAGACAGGTTTGTTGAGGTGACAGAAAACAAGTGATCGGGATGCAAATTTAAAATACAAAGTTCTTTCAAGCCCCGATGAAGACAGCGAGATAAAGGCTTTTTAGCTTTTGCAGAGCAGTATGCTTTGATTTTCTTTATTTTTTTGGTTATGACTTACTGACAGAGAAAATTTCAAGTCTGACTTCATCCTCGCTATTTGGTCACATTCAGTCCAAAAAGCACCTGTTTTGTTTTTTTTTTACCTAGATATGTGAAGTAGCACTCCTCAATTAATCTATTTTATACAAAATATGTATTTTGTAACAGTTTAAATTGGTCGATTTCTGAATACAGTCAATGTCTTTAAAATAGATTTCTTGTGGGGATTACCATATCTTTTTTATTTACTCTAAAATGTACATAAGGCACACATTTCCCATAAGCAGGATGTCTTCTTTAAAGCGGCAACAATTTGTGCTCATGCAATGCACCTGCACATGACAATGGCAGAGGAGATGCGCAGCCACGACACTGTCAGGAATGTGTTTTTGGTATGGAAATGTAAGGCTCAGACAAATGAGCTCAGCAAGATGATTTTTAAGTATTTCAAGGGTGAGTCAAAATATTTAGAATATGTCACTTAGTTTGAGTAGTGGAATATGTTACAAATTACATTTTAGGGCATATATTTGGTAGTCTATGGTAGATTATATTTTTAAAGTAATCTTCCTAACACAGTTCATAGATCATATCAAAACATTGGAAGTGTTTGCTCACAAAACCTGATCTATATTGTGCAGATATAAAAAGGTCACATGCAAAAAAAAAAACCCTCCCAACTGACTTTATTACAAAAAGAGCCTACTTATTAACCATTTTAAACCTGGATCTCCATCAGTTTTCATGTGTCTTCCCCAAGCATTTAAATCTTTGAAACATTGAGCAAATTTGTTTGATTTCTTTCAAAAACATGGGAAAAAAGTAATAATCAACTTTGCATGAAATATCTCACAAATTGCAAAAAGAAAAAGAAAATTACCTTAAAATTAGCTAAAAAGGAGAGAGAGAATCATCAGATTTTTTTTTTCAAATAATTAAGAAAAAAAATGTATATATATATTTATTATTATTACAACAATCTTAAATTAGTTATTTATATATACATTATTTTCCTAATTTTATTTTAGCTTTTTTTCAAGTCATACCCTATTTTGTTTCTTTTATTTTTATTTTTGTCTGGCTAATTTCAGGTAATTTTCTTGTAACTTTTTCAAGTCAAAGTCAAAGTCAGCTTTATTGTCAATTCTGCAGTATGTACAAGACAAACAGAGGATTGAAATTGCGTTATTGCGTTAATTGACTTATATAAATTGCGTTACTCTCAACTCTCTGTGACAGAGAGTAGACATAAATATATATATATTTATATATATATTTTTATTAATTTCTTGCTATTTTTGTGTCTATTTCTTAAAGTTGCTCAATGGCTGCTTTTCATGTTTTGTAGAAAATCAAGCCAGTTTCAGGTTTCAGAGGGTTAACAGATAACACAGAAAATAAAAACTAAACAGTGTGCACAGGGAAGTGTCAGGACAGTGAGTTTGGGTTTGTATTGCACCGCTCATTATTACCGCTGGGTGGCGGTACAGTAACTTCACCCTGAAGACGAGCAGCTCGTTCAAACAGGAAGAAGAAGAAGAAGAAGAAGAAGACGCTGCATAAGGGAAGTGCTGCACTGTGGCTCCGCTCAACACTGTGTTGCTGCGTAGATGTCAACCAGGATTTTAATCAACTAAATATACTACACTGTATTTTTAACTACATATACAACGTCACAGGATGGCCACTGGTAAGTCGTCGTGGATCGTTATTGTCTGTCAGTGTTTGTGTTATTTTTGTATGGACAGTGAAAAGTGGGTCGAATAGCATCGGAGCTAAAATAGCGGACAACCGCGAGGCCAGAAGGGCTCCGTCTATTACACGGAACATGGCTCATATTTCATTAGAAGAGCAACGCTAGTTTTGATGGGTGTTTAAGTAACGTGAAACTTTTTTCTCGGTGCAGGGTTTGTGATTACACTATATTGTCGATTTTTACACACTTGTGCCAGTAATGTAGATTGGAAATACCGCAGGTTGATCTTAGCCTTGTCGCGGCTAGCTAACATTAGCTTTCAGGGTTCGCTAGCGAGCATGAATGCGTCTTTGTTTATATCGATCCCATTGTTTTACCGCTGAAAGACAAATGTTTTTGGCTACAAGGACATATCTAATTCAAAGACAAGTTGGCAATACTCGTATCTAAACATTTAAGCCTAAAGCGAACCGTGCCGATGAAGACTGCATTTATTAACTTATGGTGGTTTGTTTCGTTTCAAGAGTTAGCCTTAGCCTTAGCCAAATTGACCGCCATTTATACTGGAGTGGCGTGGCCTGTTTGCATGTAGCTGCAACTAGCTGTCCTACATTATGAACAGTTATATTTGCCCTCAAGCTAGTGGTTAACCACCCGCTTAGTCATTTTGAAACATGGCACATTTTTTACGCAATCACGTGTTAATTCTATCGGGTAGCCTTTTGTGCTAAGCTAACATTAACCATTAGTTTATTTCTCTTTCAGATTCAGGCTACGGTGGCTCTCAAAGGTAATATACAAACAAACAAGCCGCACATTAGTTTGTATTTGTTCCACTGGAGTACATTGGTTCAAAGCACGATTAACCCGTTGAAACCTGGATCAGTAACAGTTTTTTTGTTCTGTATTTAGATGCCTTTCACAAGCATATTTGACCCCCTGAAACCTGAGCAAATTGTTTTGTTTTATTACAAAAACAGAGGAGAAAACACCAATGACCATCTGGTCAAGAGATCTCCCACAAATTGCAAGAAATTAGCAAATATTTGACAAGAAACATTATCTTAAAATGTATAATTCTAATAATTTTATATTAACAATTATGTTATAGACCACAAATCAAAGACACGCGGGTCAGGCTGATGACCTGTGTCAGTCCTGTGATAGCCCCCCAGCGCTTATGGCCAGTGAATTAATGATTGAATAAATAAATATGGCTTTTCCACAGATTTTTTTCTTCTTTTTTTCCCCCTAGATATTTACTTAGCTTAATAAAAATGATTTGGGAAATCTATACGTTTATGTAAATTGGTGGGATTTTTTCTTTTTCCAAGTTGCCTCTTGCCCTTTTTCCTGTGTTTTTGAAAGAAATTGTACCAATTTACTCAGGGTTTGAGGTTTTAAATGCTTGCAAAATGCATCTGAAAGCAGCAAACAAAAAGTGGTGTCACTCCAGGTTTCAAAGGGTGAATGTATAACTGAGTTGTTGAAGAGTTGAATACGCTGAAAATCAGAAGATAAATGCTTTTATCATTTGTTTATAGCTATGGATCATATGGCGGTCAGCAGGGTGGACAGGTAAGACCCTTACCTAAACTAATATCTGCCTGTTTGCTGTAGGCGTTGTAATTTTAATTCAGTTTTTACTCTTTTGATTATATCCTGTCAAATTGGGCTTTCTTGACAGGGTTATGGACAAGGAAATGGCGGTGGCTCTTTTGGGGGGCAGAGTTATGGTGGCTATGGACAACAAGCTGGGGGACCACAAGGTATAGTGTGTCTTTTTAATCAATGCAGTGTGCAGCATGATTAGTACTTTGCACCAGCATGTTTTTAATAATAACAATAAACTTTATTTATATAGCACCTTTCGTACAAGAAATGCAGCACAAAGTGCTTTACAATAAGGGTAGTATGTGCACTTAACACAAATAAGCTGCTTTTAAATATCCATCTATTTCTGAATTGCCCCGTAGGCCTGTTTTATCATCAAAATCACACTAGCTGTAAAATTATTCCCTCAAAGGGGGACGGTCACTAAATTCACAGGCACTGTATATCCAGAGTAATTTGTCATAATTGTGACTAAAATGTAAGGAGGTGATGTTTACTGTAAGAGATTTGCAACGGTAAATTTAACAACATGTTGACAGAGTAAGGCCAGCATGTTCATTAAAGCCACTGGCTAAAACCAAAAACATCCAGTGCTTTATTACATGATCAAACAGGTGAAGAAAGACCTAAAATGATCCAATCCTACTCCATTACTAGTTTTACACAAAGAAAAGATTGATAGTTGTCAAATACATTTGATGTTTCCTAATTTTGTAAATTTCCTTTTTTGACAGATGGTTATGGCCAATCCCAGCAACAGAGCTATGACAGCTACAGCCAGGGTTCCTCTGGGTAAGACGCTAATATCACATTGTTGATTTGGCTGTGCAGGATGAATCTCACTGACATTCATTGCCTCTTAATGTCTATAACGTCAAGACATATTCAAGAAATACTACATTTAAGACGGGGAGCATCATTAAACAACACACAAAAGAAAACGTACAGCATATTGTTACACATCTGTTGAACCTGCGGGCAGAATTTCATTTTTTCGAAAAGTGAACTGTCTGTTGTGGAAATCAGCACATCAGCTATATGTCATGGTCACTTTTTACTAATAGTCATAATACCACTTTCTGCTCTGCTTTACGGTTAATAATATTTTATTATTAACTACTTGTCTTAATGTAAACAACTCTATGATGGATTCAAATGTTTGACATATCTGTTGTGCGAATTTTAATGATTTTACTAAAACCACTTCTAGGTATGGAGACAAATCCTCTTTCGGGCAGCAAGGTTCCTTTGGTGGCCAGGGTCAAGGAGACAGCAGCTATGGACAGCATAGCTCCTATGGCGGTCAGGGGGGCGGAGGTGGCAGTGGCTATGGAAGATGGAATGATGGTACAAGTAACTTGATTTTAAATGAATATAGAGATCACATCAGTAATCTGTAAGCAGCTGCAACTGCAACACAAATGTTGCCGTCTAATAAGTCATGTTGGGTAGTTGCTCAATCAGTCTTTCCTTCCACCAGGTGAAGGTGGTGGTCAGGGTGGGAGGTATGGACGTGACCAAGATCGTTCCGAAGGAGGTGGGGGCTACAGAGGCCGAGGCCGTGGCGGCTACGACCGTGGCGGCTACGACCGCAGTGGCGGCTACGACCGCAGTGGTGGCTACGACCGTGGCGGAAGAGGTGGACCTCCTGGTATGGGGTAAGTTGCGTAGTGCCACTGCCCCCAAGGTACCTCTATTAACTGTGAAATATAAGACATGACTTGTTGCCACTTAACACATCATCACTCCGCTACAAACCATCCACATAGATGACTTTCACCACTCATCTGCTTTGTGCTCCAGATCCCCAAACTCAAGTAATTTTTTGTTACTTTTGAAAAACTGGATTCACACAAAGTCGTCACAGATCACATGTTATATCTGCCACCCCTCTGCATTGTGCTCCAGGTGTCCGAACTGTCAGATAACTTTTTTTTTTCCTCCACACAAAACCTGATTCTTCTTAAGTTTTGCATCAGAGACATGCTGGTGTTAAATCCACGTTGCTGTTAAATGATCTGTAATCACAAAAAAAGCTGGTGGTTAATCAGAGGTTAGAGATGAGTTGTTCGACCCGCCAAGGATCCTATCATTGGAGTCTTACGTTAATGAATGGAGACTGAACACGTCTGCCCAAATACGACCTGAAAAGGCACCACAAACCTGAATGTACAATGATATCCCAGACATGGGGACAGGTTTCATTCATTCTGCAACGGAACAGTTGACAGTTTTTCTGTCAAACATGCAAAGACACCAAGTGTAATTCAAAGAGGCTGTTAAAGTGAGACATTGAGGAAAAAATACACGCTCTGCCTCACTGACAGATGTTTCTGCGAGGAGAACTATGCTGCAGCACACCTTTACGAAGTGAGAGAGCTTTCTTACATATGAGAAAACTTGTACTTTGAACAGACATGTATACTGCAAACAATCTTCTTCACAGTTTTAAATGGGTCCTTTTCCACTTTAAGACCTGCAAAAGTAGAATATCAGAGTCTTGTAGAGAGATTGTACCAATCTGCCCAATGTGTCTGAGAACAGTGAAAGAAAATATGCATTTTTGGAATTTTCGAAGACCGACTGTGGCACGATCTAGACATTTCACATTTCACATTTTGGTCTGCTAGGTAACATGTGAAGTCGACTGGCAAACTTTGTCTTGATTGTTCGACAAATACCTCTGATTCAGGCAAGAGTCGGGTTTTTTTTTGTCACTTTAACATGATCCAGCACGAGGATTTTTTTTTTTTTTGTGCTTTCATTATTTTAGCAAAGTTAATTCTCCAGCAACCATACGTTTCCAATTGCCAGAAACCCAATTTTGGTGTGTTTCTTGTGCTCTGAGGACCACATGATAGTTTTTGAACAATGGAAACTCCACTGAGACGATGCCCTTAGACCTGGAGCCACATCTTCAGCTGCTTCACATTCAACAGGTTTCATTCAAGTGTTGTATATTTGACAATGGCGAACATGTGTGTTGTGTTAACATGGATCTACATTTTATACTACAGGTGTTCAGAGTGATTGAACTTAAACTTGGACCTCAGTTAAAGGATCTCATAAACGCGCTCATTGGAAGATTGCTAATCAGATGCTACACCCCTTCATACCGATTTGGCCTCTCATGTTAAAAAAAAAAAAAGAAATCAGCTGGTTTTCCAGCTTCTGGTATTCAATCTGGTCATGTAAACAGAAAAAGTACCAAATTCTTTGTAAATGGTGACCCAGATGTGATAATTGACTTCGTCACTCATCTACCTGATTGTTCAGTCAGAGCTGCCTAGTCGTCTGTTCATGATCTCTAATGTCAAAGACTAACGCATTCCTCGTGTGAGACATTTCCACCATAGTCGCACACCCTGGCAGGAGTGCATACTGATGGGGATGTAGGGGAGCTTTGAGCTCTCAGTTGGGACAAAGGAAAAGCCATCATATCTCCAATTTTTCCTCTGCAGAGGTGGTGACCGTGGTGGCTACAAAAATTACGGTGGTAAGTGACGAGCATCAGAACTGTGTCGGTTGGGGAGGAAAGAACTTGAGTTAGCAAAAAAAGAAAAGAGAGGGGGATTTATAAAAGAAAAAAAAACTCGGTGAATGCCACCATTTTCATGTCCAGAGCCCAAGGGACTCCACCTGTTAATCTTAGCAGGGTTTCTCTTAAATGACTTCAGATATGGTAAAAGAACATGGAGCCTGAGTTTTAAAATTATGGTATTGTTGCATGAAGACAAGGGCTGATTGTAAATGACAGAGGTGCTCCCAGGACGAAGAAGGAAAACTTTCTAAAACTGGAGACATTTTGGTTGTTTTCATTTCTGGTGTAAGCTCAAAAAACCCCAGAACAATTCTGTTCTTGTTGCACGGTGTTGGTATGTGATGCAACGGTATGAAAACATCCATCAGAGAGCCTTAAACATGGACATTGTTTAATTTTCTTTATCATTATGCATTGGTAGGGATGGAATTAAAGATTATTTATGTGAAAAAGTGCAACAGTATTTAAGATTCCTTGCTCAAGTTTTCTCCTCCACCCTCTCGTCTGTTTTACAGGCTCTCGAGACTACGACTCAAGGGATGAACCAGGTGAGACATTGAGCATTACGTGACTGAATAACCGGGGTTTGTCCCGATCAATGGGCTCTCATCCAAAATCTGCCTAGTCACTATAGTCTGATTGCAGGATGTCAATTTTAAATTCTTTTTAGCATTAATGTATTTGAATTTGTAAAATGTAAAAAAAAAAAAAGATATAGTTAAAATGTATGAGTATTCCCAAATGTATGATAATAATGTGTAAGTGTGGGAATGAACAGGCACCAGTTTGTATTTAATGTTCTGCCTCTGCCTGTGTGATGGACACACAAAGATCTCCATATGTAATGGATGCTGACATTTTCTCTCCATGGATCTTCTCCTCCACAGCTGGCGAGCAGGACAACTCTGACAACAACACCATTTTTGTCCAGGGACTGGGAGAAGACGCCACAGTTCAGGAAGTCGGAGACTTCTTCAAGCAAATTGGTGTCATCAAGGTATTGACATTACGGATCGACATTACTGTCTTTAAGAGGCTGCACCGGGCTGAGCTTTAAAGCTAGAGTGGTGATACTGGTATCATATGAAATAGATTTTGGTGATGGGAAAATGGCACGGTCATTTAACTGAGGTATCTTGACCTCTGACCTCAATATATTTATATGAATATAGGTGCAATAGGTACCCATGAGTCTTTGCTTTACAGACATTCCCACTTAATGCTCATTTATTTTCTGCTCAAGACAATCTGGTAAGAATTGCTTAATCTTCTCAGGGTGGACTTAATAAGTGTTTTGTATGCCAAATAATGGAACTGAGAACATGCGGTTAAAAAATTTGATTATTTAGATTATTTATTGAAATTCTGTCTTTAATTGCAATTTTAAAAATGAATTGTTTGCCAGCCATAATCCCTATCTAATGTCCTAATCCTTATGACGGTGGAGACTTGATTTAACAGCCAGTGTGTGTACTTGGGCTGCCCCTGAAAGTGGAAGTTAAAATCACTCGGAAACCCCTCTGTCCACTGAGACTCTGCAGTCATTTTTTGTCGGTCTGTGTACTTCTGGGGACGTTTCGGCTCCTGGATTTAGCTGCAGAGAGAGTGCTCTTTGCTTTCACGCTGCTCTCCGTTACAGACAGCTGAAAAGAGTTGCTCAGAGATAACGTTATCTTATGGCTTCTGCTTGAAAGTGGTGAATTTATAGCTCACAGCAACTTCATGCAATGGCGACCCGGACTCATGTCAGCAAAGAATAGTGTTGCATATTTACAATATGTTGTTAACACAGTTAGCACGCATTACCTCAAAGGGCAAGCCTGGCTTATTTAATACATTATGTGAATGATGCTGTCACCTTGAATGTGCAGCCGAACTCTGTTCAAACTCAAAAACTTTATCTAGAACAAAAGGAATGAATGCGTTTCTATGTTGTAACTTAAATGTGACATCATTTTTGAAGCATATCAGTGACACAATAATATCACGTCTTCATGAAAATTTGACACTTGATACTACTTCCACTTGGACAACTCTTTACATAAATGCAAAAGTAGAAACAGAGAATCTTACGTTCATTTTGTGGTTTCAGGTGAACAAGAAGACCGGCCAGCCAATGATCAACATCTACTCTGACAAAGCCACCGGTCGGCCAAAGGGAGAAGCCACAGTGTCATTTGATGACCCGCCCTCTGCCAAAGCTGCTATTGACTGGTTTGATGGTAAGTGTGAGAACCGGAGAATCCGTCAGTTTTTCTAAACATACACTCATATTCAGGGTGTTCACTGATATGCTGTCTTTTGATTTCAGGCAAGGATTTCAATGGAAAACCGATCAAAGTATCATTCGCGACCCGCAGGGCAGAATTCACGCAGAGAGGTGGTGGAAGAGGGGGACGCGGAGGTCAGCATCGATTGCGCTGTCTCAAACATCTGGTTTCAGAATTAAAGTGTTTGTTTTAATTTTGCTGCTTCTGGCATTTTTGACAAATTGTTTGTCGCTTTCAGGTTTCAGAGGTCGTGGTGGTGGCGGAGGAGGACCCAACTTTGACATTAAGGGAGGAGACTGGCCCTGTCCCAACAGGTATGTCAGCCTTTTTGAAAGCTAAGAAAAAGGGCTGTAAATATTCAGAAGAAGGGAC